>NW_025777129.1:0-40111 GCF_021130785.1 Homalodisca vitripennis | reverse complement strand
ACAAAAAAACAAAAACGGTTACCGATTTAGGCGCTTTCAACTAAACCGCAACTTTGAGAATTCATAATTCGAAAACACATAATCTGATTAAAGCCACACTTTTTATACTAGATAGTTTAAAGTAAAAGTGGAATTTTATAGCGTATAATTTTTATAATTATATTAAAGGAGTTTACTTTAGAATGTGTATAGGCATAATCAATTCTGAATGTTTTGAATCACTCGCTTCGATCAATAATGAAAGTTTAAGATATTAGTTTAATAAATAGTTTTTTCATTTCATTCTAATATTCTAAAATTAAATAGATAAAAAACAATACACTTGTACCTATATTGTAAAAAACACTTGGAGGTTTCCTCTTCTATTGGGCGTCCTGCTCGCTTGTGGCGAAGGCTCAAGAATTTTTTGCGCACCCCGGAGTGTACTGTAAGGGACTATTGTTTAACAATCCTGCAGTCCCACAAAATACCGAGAACCAATGAGGCTCTCCTGGGGTATTGGTTGTATGAGGCTAGCCTTGTCCAGAATTCCAAAGACGGCTCACTATGGTCTCAGTCTAGTCATAAGTTTCCAAGTTACGAATTGCAGTTTGGTTTTAAAAGTGTCAAAAACCGTTGCATGTTTTAATTGAACAAACACATAAGTTTTAAAGCAATTCCTATTATTGTAGCCCTACTGCTTAGGTTGTTGTCAACTATCCAAACAACGATATCTAAATTTTTTTGACCCGAGAGTAGTCGTTGCCTTTTCCAATTAACAGATGAGCTAATTATTTTCACTAAGCGATTAAAACAATTGTAGTGTTATAACAATAATTATGATTCTAGGGCAAAAACCTGAAGGGCAGACGAAGCAAGCTTACCAGCATTTACAACTCCTTGTAACATAACATAGTGAGTTGTAAGTCCTCCCCCTTTACTCCTAAATGATACCAAATTTAATCAAGATTATTTTGTACATTTAAGCATAGTTTTTAGTAAAATATTATGTAGGATATTCACATATTAGATTATTCGTGCTATTAAGTCCACAATAGATAGTTTAAATCAAGGCTAGAGACCATCAAGTTCTGCTAATAATATTAAATTAACATACTAAGCGTTATTTACCTACCATAGAGTGGTAATACTGTTTATTGTTTTCCATCCTTCCGTTACCACACATCATCTCTGTAATATTGACACTTGATGATATACAGAGCCTTATACATTTTCCTCTATATAAAAAATAAGGAAGAAAAAACTAAAAATTTTAGTACATGATAGAAATCTGCAGAGAAAAGGGCATTTACAAAACACCAAAGCTCGTATTCGTAAATATTGGCACATTTTTTACTTATTATTTTACCTATTTCCTTATGCCTCCAAATTTACGAACACAAAATTAAGCTAAACCAATTTGTGAAATTATTACTAAACAAACATGTAATATAGATTAAGAGTGCTGTATATTTTGTCCCCAAGTGCCTATATATTTTGATAGTGGATGATATATAGCTTGTTGATAGGTTTACTCCCGGCCAGTCAAAGTCGAGGGGACTGAACGATCTGTAACCAATAATGTTACAGAAGGCTTTTACTTGATGAAAACTTCTCCAAACTGTCCTATCTTTTATATAGACAGAAAATCTTATAATAACTATTAAAAGAACTGGCGCATTCCTCTACTTGGGAATGAATTACAGCAAACAAGAAAAACTAGGGCTAAAGAGCTAATTGTTACTTTATTATGTATAGTAACTTATATGGAAACTATTATTAGTATGTTATGTAAGCTATTGTTGTATCTTGAACCATTGTTCTTGAGCAGTATGATGTTTAAATGAAAAGAACATTTTAACATCAATTATTTTCATTTATTTCGACAGTAAAAGAACCATGTGTACCCTACCTATATTACTAGTACTTCATTAATAATCATAGTTTACCCTCATAACTCTTTTTATATTTAAAAAAGTCCCGATTTAGTTATTTTTGCAACCTTTATTACAAATCAAAATCTCATTGTGAAATTTTACTCTAAATGCAATATAATGCAAGCAATAAAGGAATTTTATGAAAAGAAAATTGCTATTTCATGTTTTAACACACCTTAGACAGCCTCGTAATTTGTATAATCTTATTAAAAGCTTTTTAATATGTTTTCCACTATCTAAAGTTTACATCATTTTTTAAAAATCACAACTGGATCGGTCTGAAGCCAATGAGAGACCAAATTTAACCTCAAATCTAGCATGAGGTTAATTAAAATTCGTTATCATACGAGATTAGGTTATGTACCTAATCTATTTAATACATTTTACAATATAAATGTTATGCTGAATAAAATGATACGAAAAATGTATAGGTGAAGTTAAAACAAATCGATTTTTATAATTAAAAAACAAACATGTCTGTTATATATGGCCCAAAAAAACTGGCCAAAGTGAGATTTTAACATAGCCGCGTCTTGTTTAACTCACTTAAATAATTAGAACACTTTTTTTTATTGTAGACGTTCTTGAATTTTTGAAATTAGATGTTGTGTTTATGGTCACTGTAGTATTGTGTTCTTTGGTATTGCATATGTTAAAGCATCAAAAAGAGAAAAATTTAAGATCGTCTTATAATTTATACTTCTTTTACATTTACATAAACTCCAATAATTGCTTAATATTTTAGAGTAGAATAGAAATAAATCTTTATTAGGTTTATATTTAACTACATTTCCCTTGTTTAATACTTATTTTGATTTATCAAATTCCATCGTCTTTGTTCGTCCCGTATGAATATATATGATTTAAAAATGGACTATAAAGGTATGGAACATTCAAAACGAATTATATTAGTTGTTTAGCCCAATATTTATAATGGCAAAATATACATCATAACAAACAAATATTTTTACATATTAAGGAAATGATTACATTTTTTATTTGCTATAAAATCTAAAGTTCTGATAAATATTATGAACAAGAAATCTTTGAACAAGAAACATGAACAGAAACACGAGATATAAGGCTGATGAACGTCTGGCGTAAGCTTTATAAAGAGTGCCTCGCTTGCAGAGGTAAACATTGGGAGAAAATTGACTTCCTTTGTCTGTGGAATATTTCCTCGTCCCTTTCTATGAAACAAAGGCACAGCATCAACAACGATGTATATCGATGGGTAATGAGTCTTTAAATTTTATGTTGAAAAGGCTTTTTTCATGATACAAATTGATTAATATATCTATCTATAAAAATTATGCTACTTATATATATAAAAATCTTGTAATTTATACAGGAGTGTGAGCCAGAAACATGGAAGTTTCTTTCCCTACTAGTATAGATAGGTTTAACAATAATTCTGGGTTCGATTGCATAACGGTTCTTACACATTCATTATCTCTAATAATTTTAGACGATTATATCCTCATCTCAAACAGATTTATCATACGAGCATGTCCTCTTCTCAAACGGATTTATCATACGAACATGTCCTCTTCTCAAACGGATTTATCATACGAACATGTGTCCTCTCTTCCTCAAACGGATTTATCATACGAACATGTCCTCTTCTCAAACGGATTTATCATACGAACATGTCCTCTTCTCAAACAGATTTATCATACGAACATGTCCTCTTCTCAAACGGAATTTATCATACGAAACATGTCCTCTTCTCAAACAGATTTATCATACGAACATGTCCTCTTCTCAAACGGATTTATCATACGAACATGTCCTCTTCTCAAACAGATTTATCATACGAACATGTCCTCTTCTCAAAACGGATTTATCATACGAACATGTCCTCTTCTGAAACAAATGTATCATATGAACACATCTTCTCAAACAGATTTACTTACACACATACAATGCTAAAAAAAGGAAAGATTGATACTGGTGTAAAAGATGTAATTGAAACCGCTTAGAATACAATATTGTAATATTGTTGCAAACTGTGTTGTGAATTTCAGTACTTATACAGGGTATTCAAAAAGGTATGTCACAAACTTCTATGCGCGATAGTATTCGTGATTTCAAGCACAAGTTGTTATCTACATATGCCGAAAAATGTATTGTTTATTGGCAAATCGCCCATTTTGTTTTTTTTATAAAAATTATTATTTTTATAAATTGTTAAGCTGAAGAAACCATAACGGCACATAAGTAATAGAAAAAATAAATGTGTTTTTTCATATTACAAAAATGGTGTTGAAGATTAAAAAAATAAAATAACATAAAAACCATAATGTCATAAAATCGTTATAAAAATGTACTAGACCCCAAATATTTGAACAATTTAATTTCAATTTAAGCGGTACTTGTTTCATAAAATCCGCAAATGCGTAAGCCAGGACAACCACTTTAAAGGTAAGCTTGCACAAGCCGGGAGCAGCAAACATTTTGAGTTGTTATAGGCATCAGCTGTTTTACATAGGTTATAGAAATTTTTACAAGATATCGGCGTTGTGTGATAAAGCTATCATATAATATAGTGGCATTCATTTTAATCGTATTAATTTATTAAGGTACAATAACGATTGTACAGTTATTGACTAAGTATAGAAATACTATATAATATAGAATACTATATAGTATAGAATACTATATATTATAGAAATGAATCTGTGATGGATATATGTCAAATAAACATTCGTAACACTGAGTACATTCAGTTTAATTACTACAAACAATATCTGAAAGACATAAAATCCTATTAAACACTCACTATAGCAATCAGTACCAAAGTGATTGCCCCTTAACGTAGTGGAGTCGGGGTTTTGTGAATTTCCAAGTCACAGCCCTTAACACCACTTCTCTGAAGTCAAAAAATAGAAAAAAGGTATTTACATAACAAATTATAGGAATTTAATGTAGCACATAAAGATCCAGGTCCTTATCATGAACTACAAACCTTTGGGCCTGAGCATAGGTTTACTAAAATTATTCTTATGTAGTAACTGAAATTATTTTTCTATTGCTCATTTTTTATAAAATATATTATAACGACGGCACCACATTGTGTTGAAGTGTAGAAAAAAAATATAAATATTTAATAAATAATATTATAATCGCCATAATAGCACCACAAATATTCCTCAACAATTCCATATTAAGGAGAAAAATATAAATAACACGAAACAGTGCTTTGAAATGCTTTAAAGCAATAAGAGGAGAAACCTCAAAAAACACACTATCACTAATTACTAAACACTATCAAACATTACGGTGTTCAAAAACATGTAAAAATCTTTTCAATGACTAGGTGATTCCCAGAAAAAATGTACATCTATTTTGAATAAAATTTATCACGGGATACAGATTATACAAATTGATTATTAAAAGTTTAATATAAGATCTTATATACCTTTAACTATAGACAAAGTGTAGCTGTTCATATGTTTTCTGTTCATATAATGATGGTAAATGTCAAATAGCTTTCAAACCAATCTATAATTACTAAACGTAAATATAAGAACACAATCAAATAAATTTACTAGACGAAAAATCATTCAGTAAACCATATGAAATCCGTACAATCAAGTTTTAAACAATAATAGTACTGTTATATTTAGACAAAGATGAAGTATTAAGTAGTATTAAATGTTATTAAAACAATACTTTCCAATATGAAATAATTATGGACGAGGTTTTTTAGAAACCAAAGGTTTCATCATCAGGCAACTCCATAAATAAATACTTACATTATTTTAATTACAATTAATATTAAAATACCATTATGGTGTATGCAAGTATAAAGATTTTTGAATAATTTCAGGCAGTATGAAAAATTAGATATGACTGCAGTAAAATATTTGAATAAATTGAGAAGAAAGAAGACTGAAGTTTTTCAATAGGTTTTTCTTCATTGTTTTCTTTATTTCTGTTTATGTGTAGTGTTCCCAAATCATTTAATTTAATTTAATTGATTTTCTTACTCTTTTATTAATTTTAGGTTTTTAATTATGTTCTGTTTCAATGCAGTGCTTGGCTACAGCAAATTTTTCAAAAGTTTATTAACAGAAGGTACTACTTAACAATTGTTTTCCAATTGCTCCAATTTGGAGTATTCAAAGGTAATAGATGATAAATCTTGGATCATATTTAGTACAGAGAACTCATAACAATAATAAATAGTAGAAAATAGAGATATATCAGATATCTGACCACCAGAAGATAAATAGTTTGGTATTGACGAATGGGGGCAATCGTCTTAAGCGAAACGGCAATCCCCATTTGTTGCCCTTCTCTTAAGGGATGTAAACGTAATAGAGTCGATAATAATAGGTAGACGTGAAAAAAATCTAAAGCGATAAGGGCTTTTAAACGTGATGTATATAACAAGGTCCTTGTTTACTTGTCAGCAGTTGTATGAGAGTTAGCGTAATCTGCAGTCAGTATTGACTCTTAATCGACAACAGTCCGTTCAGCAACATCATTATTGACTATTGACTCAGTGTTGGTGAGGTAGCTCTGGTAACGAAGATAGCTATGGCTAGGTGCTCAGTTTTGATGTTAATGGTGTTTGAACATTGTATATTCTCGTGTTACCAGATGTACAAGAGTAGTAGGACCAGCAGTCATTATTGACTCTTAATCGACTAAATTCCGCTCAGCATCTACTATTGACTATTGACTATTGACTCGGCGTTGGGAGGTTAGCACAGGTCGAGTATTCGGTACTAGTGTGTATGTTGTTTTAACAGTTAACGTGAATGGTGTTAATATTGTCACTGCAAAAATATATTTATCAATGGACGTTTTTAAAACGTATTATTATTTCTATACTATTGAACGACAGTATATCAATATATCTAAACTACTTTAAATATTTCAATGGTGGATAAACAATTTATTGACAGTTATTTGGGAAGTTCTTTCTATTGAAAAAATTATTTGTCTACGTTATTACAATATGTAGGGCAGATTTAAAAAAAACCAATACTGGATGTTACCAGCTATATATATATATATATATATATATATATATACATATACATTTTAAATATATTTTATATATATATATATACATATATTTAAACAGCAGAGGGAAAGTTACATAATAGGTAAAAAAAACATATCCAACACAAGTTCCACGGGGGATTGGTTGTCTTTTAACCTCTTGTGTGTGTGCTGGAGATCTGGTTATCACCTTGTCCCGCCTACCCAAGTCTATATGCTTGTTTAGATTTTAATCGTGAGACTAAATTTGATGGATTGAAAATATAAGGTATTATAGTACTCTTACTAAAGCTATTCTCAACTGGCTGATAAAATACTGGTCCTGGTATCTCAATCATCATACACAAATATACACGCCACTTCGGCAATCAATCACACCACGTTCAATGCCAATCACAAGAATCGTAAAATATTAAATTCCCACCACAACAAAACACCTATCCAAATAATTATTGATGAATTAATTATCCACAGAGGAACTCTTATCGCAAGCACAACTGGACAAGTTAATACATACATATCGCAAGTCACTTACTCTCTTCATGTTAAAGTTTATCCACAGCGTGTGGATGTTTATTCACAGCGTGTGGATGTTTATCTAATCTATTATACAGTTTGTGTCTTGTAATGCCTATATGGTCCATCTCTCCGATAGATGCCCATTTGGTTTTCATGTCTGGGGATTATATACTTTAAGGTATCTTTTAAACGTGCTCAACATATGTAAGCCACTTTTAATTCATATATAATTATAGTACCTGCCCTTATATCGCCCACATATTGATTTTTGAAAATAAATTAATGACTCGTTTAACAAAAATAATTTCAAATAACAAAATCTGAACCTGAACATCAAGCCTTTTGTGGCTTGGTGGGGCCGATACTTAGTTAAAGAAAAGATAAATGAAATAACAAAAATTGAACTGTAAATGATTGTTACAATATTAAAATCATTCTGAACCGTCTCCTTGGTTCTCATAGTCACGGTTTTATGCGTATTTTAAACTGTTCTTAATCTGTAGAGTTCCTTGTCTAACAGCATTTTACAGGCTCTGTGTCACGGACGACTAGCTTTGTATAGAGCATTACGTACAGTATCGTTCAACATGAATCAATAAAAATAACTAGGATGATAAAAAATAACAAAATCGTATTAAAAAAAAAAACTACGAAGATTTTTCTTTATAAATCTTGAAATACATCCAATTTACTTTCCTTAATTCATGCTGTTCTCTCTATATAACGTTACTTACCGCACATAATTCTAGTGCTGTAGGTTTGAGTTGTAGTAAACATAGAAACAGTACGATAAGAAGAGAATATAAATGGTTTACTCAATTTGAAATACATTTAAAGACACGTACATAAATTATACAGGAAACGGAAGCTCTCGGCGTATCAAAATTAAATAATTACAAAGGACACGAAAAGGTTTTTCTGTTATCACATTCAACGGGTGCTCCTGTTATTAAAACAACATTTCCGTAGTCAAGGCACGTACATAACCCGTATATAGCGTTCAGTTTTCGTGTACTTGGGCGGCGAGTGTGCATGACTCGGTTGTGAAATTCTTAACTAGAAATGGAAACTTTCCCGTAAAAGAGCAATAATAACAGATATTTAATTCACATTAACAACATTCATATATAATAGATTTATAATTAATGTATGTTTATGTATGCCACGTATAAGAATAAATGCCAAGATATTATGTCTCATATTGTACTCATTGGGGAGAAACTCCTTTTAAGTTTATGTACCATTTCAAAGTAATCGTTAAATATTTTACACTATAGAAGTTTTTATTGCTTTTTAAACTGTAGTATGGGAAAATATAGATCGTTGAGGCTGTGATGTTATTATTCATTTCACCATTTTCACTTAAGCCACAGTTAAAATGCCATATCACAATGCCAATGAAAACCTAACAGTTTGGAGTATTTTATGTGAAAACATTCACAGCTTTGTTCATTAAGGTTGGTTTTAGAAGGTGTGTGAATAGTATTTACTATGCATTAGATAATTTTTAAATCATCACTAGCGCAACATGGAATGTAAATAGATTACACTAATTATCAAGAAAAATATTTAATATTTTATAAAATTTGACTAGCACTTTGTCAAACTTTAGTTGAATGTGTCAACAGCCGTTTAGTATTAGTTAAAATTGGACCGTGAAACATAACTTTTGCCATTTTTCGGAATTAAAAAAATATTTAAGATATATTATCCAATATTTTCCCTTGTATAAACCTACCTAGGTTTTAAACGACTGTCTTACAAAAAGAATTAGCCGAATTGGTCAAGCCGTTTCTGGAGATTAGCACTTAGCAACACATTTTCAACAAAATTTTATAAGATTTATTCTTCATACTTTCTTTTTATTCGACACCAGAGAGATTATCAAACTTTTAAAACCTATTAAAAAAGTAAGATTTATGACTGAAAGCAATTTGAGTATGCCACCTCTGTTTAGATCACACAATATCTGAGAGCTGTTACTGAGGTAATTCATCTGTTGGACCATCTACAAGTTTCCTGAGCTTGATGGATTCGGCTAGAAAATTTCCTTTATAATCTTAAATTTATAATTTTAGTTATTAACTTAGCAGAATTGTACATGGCGACAGGGGTTTAATAAAAGCCGAGCCTGAGAGACCTAGAGTTCAACACTTGATCCGGAGACCGACTTTTGTGTCTATACATGCATTTTGAGATCTGAAAATAATGTGGGGTACAATCATACCTGTATAACCTTGTTATAAGTATATACGTTTTCAACAGAGAATAATTAATTACATGTGTTTGTAGCTTTTGTCTCAGTGTTTTAAAACCGCAAATAAAGTTTCTGGGAATTCTGATACATTTAACCCATACAAAGACATAAATATATATATATTTAAACCTAAAAACACGAATTTACATGTAAAATCACGTTAAATTAAACGTAAAACACAAAATTTACGTTCATGTTACGTTCTTGTTACGTTCCACGTTCACGTTCACGTTCACGTTCCGCGTTCCAAATTTTTTTCTTAATAAATTGATAGAGCACTAAACATTATTACAAAGCGAAAAAGATAAAATCGAAGAAGAAAGAAATAATAAGATTTTAGAATTAATACAAAATGTCGAGACAGATTTTAAGAATTTAAGAGCAAGTTTATACAATCTTCTAGATGAAAAATATAAGCCAGAACTCGTAGAAATACAGTTTAAAAATAGTAAAAGCTCTGTAAATATTTTAAACAATACAGAATCAGATTCTTTTACATTAGATACAGAAGACGAAGATAAAATATTAGAGATTATTAAAAAAGTTGTTAACAGCACAATTGATGTAGATTCTAACGATTTACAAAATATTTCTGGAGGAAGACTCTATAAATACAGATTTAGAAGTTCTAAGTATGGTAGTGGATTAAGACAACATTTAAAATTCTAAACACGTCTTTCTATTCTTTTTAACATTTTGGACTAATTTTACCAACAAATACAAATCTTTCTTTATGTTGGCCTGGAGTGTTTCTTAATACATCTAATTTAATTTTAACTTGTAATTTAGATCAATTTTTCTATCTCTTATTTCTTTTTCTAACCAATAATTAGAAATATAACAATCTTGTATATTTTCGAATTTTAAAATGTGTCTTTCTTTTTTCCTATAAACTATTGTAGACAAAGCAGTTATTTCCATTTCTAATCCTTCTTGTAAATCTTCTAATCTTTTACAATCCTTTACTTTTATGGTTCCAAGAATGTTATTCATTCTTAGATTTTGTACTTGATTTCTATCTTCTTCTTTGTAAATAATATCTTCCTTATTTTTTAAAACATCTAAAGTGTTTAGTGTAACAATTTTAGGAAAAGTATTACCATTAAAAGAAGTTAAACCATCTGTCTTTATCTCCATAATTGGTTTATCGATTGGATAGTAAATAATATTTAAGTCATTATATGGGATTAAAATAAATCCTTCTTCCTTTAAATTTTCCTTGTTGTACAATTCGATAAACTTATTTTAAAAAAGTCCTTTAACAAAATAAACAGATTTTTTGCCATCTTTTTCTGCTAAAACTCCAACATAGCTAAATCTAGTCTTTCTATTAAACTACAAATGCAGAGATTTTATAGCGTCCTGTAGTACTTAAATCCTTCCATTGTTTCGAAAAATGATCAACTAATTCGTTTTTCGATTTCTCTAATTTGTTTATCTTTTTCCAAACTAACTTTATATTTTTCCACGTTCTTCTTTTTAGTTTTTCTAGATAGTTTCTTTTCCTAGTTTCCATACTTATTTCCTCAAATTCTTGTTCTCTTTTTTTAATACTTTTTAAAAAGATAGAATTTAATGGATTAATTTTCTTAAATGTATTTGGAAATAATTTGTTTGTAATATTAAATCTCTTTCGATAGATAGTAGGAACAACATTTTTGGTGTTTATTAGTCCTAATTCTTCTAAATTGATCTCTTTTGGAATCGTCGAAAATAATGTATTTGACTTAGAAAAATATGTGTTACCTTCTTTTATATAACATTTGTGTTTTTATCTTAACAAAAGTTTTATCTTTTTTGTCTTCTTTTACATAGATCAAGTTAACTGGTAAAAGATTAAAGCTAAATGCAGATATTATGTATGCAATCAACTTATTTCTTTCTTCCTTATCTGTTGGTAATTTTATTTTATTCCTGTTAGTTTTTTTGTATTGTTATTTCCCCAAT
Organism: Homalodisca vitripennis; assembly: GCF_021130785.1. Classification (NCBI taxonomy): domain Eukaryota; kingdom Metazoa; phylum Arthropoda; class Insecta; order Hemiptera; family Cicadellidae; genus Homalodisca; species Homalodisca vitripennis. Next base: position 28,456 of record NW_025777129.1, on the reverse strand, counting down.
AAACATATTGTAAGATATCGTTAAAAACTATACAGCAACTGTTTTTTAATGTATTCGTTAATTTTGTCCACATTTTCGATAAGGATACAGAATAAAATGGAGCATTCTTAAAATATCTTCTATTCTGTTTTAATAAACTTATACAATCATCTAACGGATCAAATTCTTTATCGGTTTCGAAATTTTCGTTTACATAATTGTAAATAGTTGCTTCTAATCTCGTAATTCCATTATTTGTTGCTAACTCACAAGAGAATGTTTCTTTTAATCTTTTATCAGGACAATTTGCAAAATTTACTATATGGTTGCCTAATTGCTTATTAATTCCTGGACTCGTCATTTGGCAGATAAATTTATTATATATTTTTACTCTAGAATTAGAACTTAACCAAGTTAAACAATCTTTTCCAACAGTTTTGTCGTTATCTACAATAATTTTAGAAACCATTTGTATATTCTCCTTGTTTACAAAAATTATAATTTTCTATTAAATATTCAATCATCTCTACTTTGTTAAAAATTCCAGAAAAATCTTGCGTTATATCTAAATCTAATAAATAATAATGTTCTATAGCTAGTTGCTCTAATATTTCTGGTAGTTCTTCCAATAATATTAATAGTTTTACGTCTGCTAGTTCTATTTTTTATGAAATTGCAACTGGTTTTTTTATACTTATTTTTAATAACTTTTACATCTTTATGTATAATTTGTTTAACTCCTTTTATTGTTATTGTATTAGAATCTAAAAATTGTGGCAATTTCGCTTTTACACCATGTTTTGCTAATGGAAATCTAGAAAATTTGCTTCTTAAGTAACTATTAAATGACCCACAAGCGTCTTTCTTTAATAATTTACCTTCTAAATCTGTAGAATCTGTTATTTTAACAATCATAATATTATCGCAAAAAGGTTCTGTAATTCTTCTAAATTTGCTCATTCTTTGCCCACTTTCTGTATAGTTTATATCTCCAATATTTGTAATTAGATTATCGTTATGTAAATTTTCGTTTAAAAGCCATAGTCCAAATCGTTCGTTAGTGGGTTTTATTTTATTTCCTAAGAGTTCTGTTATAGAATACGACTTGCTTTCAGCGTGGATTTTATTTTCAGCTGCCATTTATTAAGAAAAAATTTTAAGTAGGATTTTTAGTTTGTAAATATTTAGGTAAAAAGATTTAAAATTGTAACGTGTCTATAGTAAGGTTATCTTCTATAAACAAATCACAACTATTTTTGTTTTAGTATAAGAGCGATTAATTGTGTTCTGAACTAATAACCCTTTATTTTAAGAATGCACAAGTTCCAATGGAATTCAATAATTAAACTCAGTATAAAATAATAGTAATTTTAATAAAATTTAAAATCAATAATACAGCAACGCCAAGCTATCTTTTTTACTTAGAATTTATTCTCAATTATTTCATGTTTTTAACCCATCAAAAGTTCACAAGTCCAGTCTTAAAACTAACAATCAATCAATCATTCAATAATTGTGTCCTTCAAGTTCTCAGTGCTAATGTTTCAACACAAACTCAAAATAAAAATCTTCATTAAACTTCAAAATAAAATAATCTTCTTATAATATAAAATACAACAAATAATAAAAATACGACTTCTTCTCAAAATAAAAATCAAACAAATTAAGATAATATTAATATTTAATTTATGAACAAAGACAATGTCCAACCAGTTAAAGTCAAAATTGTATCAATTTCAAACTACTTATTTTCTGTAAATTTCCAATTTACAAATTATTGAATTATCTAGAGTTATCCGCTTGGCTTTGAATGTTAAATTTAGGAACTTGTTAAAATATATATAGAATCTCAGAAGATTAAATAAATTTTCTTTTGCAGTAGATTATTCCTGATTAAAACCAAATTGAACAGGAAAAGATCATCAAGTAATTTTCTATTTCAATATTAAATTCTAAACTTTCACAGTACCTCGCACATCTGCTGAAGACTTCTCCAAGTAACTAAAAATGACTATTATAGATTAATTAATTCAAACTTGAGACTTTAAATTTTGAAAATAAATTTTAATCTTACAACTCAACAAACTCAACCTTCTTCCCGAAAAAATCAAAACGGCAAGAGTAGGCTAAAGCTTAATACGTCTACACTCTCTGAGCACACAGCAAAGAATGGCCTGGAAAACGTGGTTGAAGCCACCGGAAGGATCTAGAAGTCCCTCCCACCATCTAATCAAGCTAACATTGGCCAATCAAAATTGAAGCAACACAATGTCTGAGTTGAATGGTACCTATCCAACCCAGACATGTAACCTGTGCTCAATACCTACATACAAAAGGAAGCTTCTAGCATTCCTTGAACCCGAATTGACAAGAAATTCAGCACTGCTGGAAGGTTCACAATCTTACAATTCAATTACTATATAAGTTTACAATTCTCTTAATTAAAAATAAAAATATTCCTATAAATAATTCAGTAATATAGGAAGCATCCTATATCCTCCCTACCTTCAATGCTAGAAGCAAGGCTTCTAGTAATAATACGGGCAAACTACTAACATCAATTAGCAAGGGGCTTTATTAATAATGAGGGACAAACTACTAACATCAATTAGCAAGAGGCTTTAGTAATAATGAGGACAAACTACTAACATCAATTAGCAAGAGGCTTTAGACCTCACCTACCTTTTACCAGAAATAAAAAAAAAATTTTTTTACACAACATTCACCTTACAAAGTTTAACCTTGAATATCCCTTAAACCAAGCAGATCAAAGAATAATTTCTTCCTACAATATGTTTACTTACAATTATTTACAATATGTTTACCTAATCACCTACAATAAAAACAAGTTATTCTACAATTCAATTTAAGTTCAGAATATTTAAATTAGTACATCATCAATTAAGTTTACAGTTTAAAACACTAAGTTACTTCTCTAAACATTATTCTATTGGAAAACCATAATTTATTCTGTTAATTTAATTACACTACATCAAAACAATCAATATTTTAGAATCACTATAATCTTGTTACCTAACAGACTCAGCTATATATAAATCAAATATTTACATTTAATGTTTGGTTAAGTCCAAAACTGATGAACATATGTTTACAAACAAAGTTTAAAATGTAAACAAACAAGAATTATTAATGAAAGTTAAATATATATACTATGTTTCTTAACATCAATTAGACTACTAAAATATTATTTATTGTTACAAATCTTTGAATTTTAAAAACCTTAATTCTCCAAGTTTGTTTTGTACCTTAAAAGTACATAAAGTATAATAACCTATTTGAATTTATTACAATTAAGTCAAAAGTTTTAAAGATCCTTAAAACTAATTATTTAATTTATAACAAGTTTACTTTTACAATCAATAAGATACTAGTCAGTGTATAAACATATTGATTAATTTTAAAATGAATTTAAGCAAATACAATGATCTAATATACAAATGATGCAAATACAATGATGTTTTATATTTATTATCATTAAATCAAAATTTTAAAAGATCTTTAGAAGTAATTATTTAATTATTACAACTTTATTTCAACAATCAATAAAATATTAGTCAGTACATAAACAATTGATTAATTTTGAAATCATTTTAAGCAAATACAAAGACTCATATTTTTACATAATTCATTAATTTAAATGTAAAGTAAGTATTCTAAAACTAACTATTTCGATGAATTTAGAAATGGAAAGTCTGTAGATAACGGTCCTGGTTATTGATCGAGAGCAGTTAACAATCTTATCTCGGTCCTTTGTTTGTGAGGCCCGCTGATAACGACAGTCCCTTCCGAAGCAGATTATTCTGCAGACTGCTCCTGGTTCCAGCTCGGTCATCTCCTTCACCTCGCTCACACCCCATGACTTCGTTCCCTGGTTTTGAATTTGTCTCGTTCTCAGCAATGGTTCCATATGAAACATTTATTTAGAACCCTTTAAAAGTATATCTGTAAAGGTTAAATCATCAAATGTCCCTTTTTACTCACTCAGTAGAATTCTTTGTATACCCCCAAAACGTTTAAGTTATTTCATAAATACATTTATTTCGTCAGTCAACAACTTCATCAATCCACAGCACAAATCTTTACCATAAGGAGCTTTCTACAAGATCATCTCTTCTCATCTTTAACTGTGCAGTGCAGTTCTGTTAAAATAATGTTCTTTCTTTAAAAATTTTGGTAATCATTGTGGTGCAAATTAATACAAGTTAAATTCTTTTTATTTTAATTTTACTCAGTGCTAGTTACTTGTTAAGTTATTATGGATAACCAATCCAGGTAACAATTATATATAAGCTGTATCCTTTTTCACTAATTATTTTAATCTTAGTTTAGTGCTTATAATGAGGTAATATCATGTTGTTCTTTCTCACTCTCACTGTGTAAACATTTACTCAGGGTTGTTGGAAAATTTCATGTTATAGACCACAACCTGGGATTTCTACAACAAATACAGATTATTTTTCCATCCAAATTTGTTATTACAACAGGAAGGGTAGGATTCACATTCACCAAATATATATAGTGTGTCTGTATGCGTGAATTAAACACATGTCTCATTGTACTTTCACTCATATGGTAACATGTATGTCGATTTCATAAAACAATAGTAATATCTATAACTAATTGGTTTGTTTATAAAATCTCACATTATTACATACTCATTAATAGTACAAGTTTCATGTATTAAAGACTCACAGTCCATGTCCTACCCTGAAATTTACACCATACACTTTCTACACCTATATTCATTTTACCATCATTGTTTTACCAGCTTCATGTTCATGCTGTGAACTCGCTTATATATATTTGCATCTCTCAGATCTTGCACCACAAAACTGACATCTGAAATTATGGCAATAACTTTGTAGGGTCCTTCGTAAATGGCATCCAACTTCTTTCTCTGAAAATTAACTTTTACAATACACAATATCACCCTTCTTAAATCTAACATTGTTACCATATTTACTTAGTTTCTGATTTTTCAAACATTGTTGCTTCAAATTTCGGACTGCATTGATTAATTTATTTTTATTCTTTCCCCTTAATTCATTATCTATTAAGTCTTTCAGATTCCAGCTCAAACTTAAACTATTATTTGGTTTATAATTAAACAACAGTTCAAACGGGGTTGATTTCACACTTTCTTTGAGTGTACTACTTACTGATAATTGAATTTTTCCCAAATCTTTAGCCCATCCTATTTTATTTTCAGAATAACAACCAATTAAAACTTGATTTAAACTTCGTAGGTAGACACTCCCCTTTTAATTAAAAACATTTGTATTCTTCAGTAGTTAAGCAAGTTGCATTGTCATCCACTATACATTCAGGTAATGAGTAATTATTAAGTAATAATATTTTCTAAGGCTCTTATCACATTACCTGATGTTATTTCCCGCAGTGGAAGGCACCAATTGAATTTACTCATATCTTCTACAATAATCATTATATACTGATATCCATCTAAGATGTTCCACATTGACTACTACCTCTAATTTAATAAGCTGTCATAATCTTTTTCTTGACTCTACTGCCACAGACCGGTTTAGGATAAACACCCTAAATTTAAATTCAAACAACAGTTCTTCTTTACTAAGTAGGTCCACCTTCAGCGACATCGTTCACTAATTAAAGTTCAGTACTGTTCACAAAAGTCACTTTATATTAGAGTTTATTCCTAACAGAATTATTTTTTATTAAAAATAATTTATCAATTAATTTAATCTTCCTTAAAAGTTCACACAAACACCAATCACTGTTCAAATCTCCTTCACATCAACCGCTCAATTATACCTAGCAGAGTGGCGCAATTATGTAACGTGTCTATAGTAAGGTTATCTTCTATAAACAAATCACAACTATTTTTGTTTTAGTATAAGAGCGATTAATTGTGTTCTGAACTAATAACCCTTTATTTTAAGAATGCACAAGTTCCAATGGAATTCAATAATTAAACTCAGTATAAAATAATAGTAATTTTAATAAAATTTAAAATCAATAATACAGCAACGCCAAGCTATCTTTTTTACTTAGAATTTATTCTCAATTATTTCATGTTTTTAACCCATCAAAAGTTCACAAGTCCAGTCTTAAAACTAACAATCAATCAATCATTCAATAATTGTGTCCCTTCAAGTTCTCAGTGCTAATGTTTCAACACAAACTCAAAATAAAAATCTTCATTAAACTTCAAAATAAAATAATCTTCTTATAATATAAAATACAACAAATAATAAAATACGACTTCTTCTCAAAATAAAAATCAAACAAATTAAGATAATATTAATATTTAATTTATGAACAAAGACAATGTCCAACCAGTTAAAGTCAAAATTGTATCAATTTCAAACTACTTATTTTCTGTAAATTTCCAATTTACAAATTATTGAATTATCTAGAGTTATCCGCTTGGCTTTGAATGTTAAATTTAGGAACTTGTTAAAATATATATAGAATCTCAGAAGATTAAATAAATTTTCTTTTGCAGTAGATTATTCCTGATTAAACCAAATTGAACAGGAAAAGATCATCAAGTAATTTTCTATTTCAATATTAAATTCTAACTTTCACAGTACCTCGCACATCTGCTGAAGACTTCTCCAAGTAACTAAAATGACTATTATAGATTAATTAATTCAAACTTGAGACTTTAAATTTTGAAAATAAATTTTAATCTTACAACTCAACAAACTCAACCTTCTTCCCGAAAAATCAAAACGGCAAGAGTAGGCTAAAGCTTAATACGTCTACACTCTCTGAGCACACAGCAAAGAATGGCCTGAAAACGTGGTTGAAGCCACCGGAAGGATCTAGAAGTCCCTCCCACCATCTAATCAAGCTAACATTGGCCAATCAAAATTGAGCAACACAATGTCTGAGTTGAATGGTACCTATCCAACCCAGACATGTAACCTGTGCTCAATACCTACATACAAAAGGAAGCTTCTAGCATTCCTTGAACCCGAATTGACAAGAAATTCAGCACTGCTGGAAGGTTCACAATCTTACAATTCAATTACTATATAAGTTTACAATTCTCTTAATTAAAAATAAAAATATTCCTATAAATAATTCAGTAATATAGGAAGCATCCTATAAAAATATATCAATTTATGTTAGAATTTGAGGTCAGCTGAAATTTTTCCACCTAAATATTTGATTAAAAATGCAACATTTTCAGCAAAAACCTAGTTAAATTTAAGAAATTTCTAGAGAAATTTTGCAAAAACTTGATAAATGTTTGGTCAGCTGAAAAGTAGTATAGTAACCCTCCTTTCTTACCTATTTGAGGTAATTTAAATTCTTTATACTATTTTTTCAATAATTTTTTCTTTAACTTTTCCAAGATTTTTCATTAAGATTTTTAATATATTTACAACAGAATTTTCGTTGATTCGAAGCAGATATGAGATAATTAGATTGATTCGAAGCAGATTTGACTAAGCTTCAGCTTAAGAAAGTAGAAGCAAACAGCTATAGATTAGTTTATTTTTAGTTCGTGATTTATAGATTCTTTTTATGGTTCAATGAACAGTATTTTACATTGATTTTCTGACTGTCCCAAAAGTGGTCTAGAAACCCCACATTCATATCTACTTATATATATATACTGTATATATCTGAACTTCATTTTTAACTAGCAAACAGTTAAAAACCCTATTTTGCCACACGGAGGGTATAAATTTGCGTAAACACTATAGGTAATGCTTAAAGAGAATGTTACACTTGTGTTGTAGTACACAGATAGCGAGACCTCGGGAGCTGTAACACGTTTACAAATGTGTAACCGGCCATAAAATCCGGACAAGGAGCTGAATAGAACGAGGAACTTACGCCGAGCTACATTACCGGCTGTATGTCTGCTATTTCTGCGTGTTTACTTAAAATGTGCACTAGCAACAATAACGACAACCCTTGATAATAGAAGGTTTATTGTATTTTAAAACAGCAGAAGAAACCAGTTCCATGTGCAACTACATTTCGAGTACGTGAGAAAAAATACCGACAGAAAATAAATTGCAAGTTAAATTTATTTTTTATTGTGCCTAATGTATTAATTAATATTATTATAGTCCATATTTAGACGTTACATAGGAATTGTTTTCTAAACGTCACAGTCCTCATGGAATTTTTATATGAGGACTGACATTTATGTCCTATTATAATTGGGGGAAGGGGGCATAGCTACCATCCTGGTAGCAAAACGTTCCTACACTCAGCGGGCATAGATCTGTGCGGATTGTGATCCTCCTGTTCTGATCTCTGGGATACACGGTGTGGCAAAGCTACTCAATAGCTGTCCAAAATGTAAAACCTAATTAAAACCCTAATTATCCCTAACCTTTGAGTTAAAATTCTGTCCATTCCTTAAAGGCTCTCTTGAAATGATTGTATGAGTACATCTGAACAAATCGGTCCATTCGATTAAAAGCATTTTTAAATTTAAACCTGTATGGTTTCAAAGTATCTACCATAACAATTTTCATACCACATTTATTTATTATATGCCTGTGTTAAAGTGTATTTACGTTACTAAATTAAATATAAAATGCTATTTAGGAACTTTTTAATTGATATACTATGTATTTTTTTCACTATTTAATTTGTTGATAAAATATAACTAATATCTAATAATGGTTTTAGTTGCTCGCCTAACACCACAACACCAAGTTTATTATATAGTTATGAAGAGGAATTCTTGTTGGTTATCGGAACAAATAAATTAGCTGCCCATTTTTGTCTTTTGATGTATTACGATTTGTTATCATATTACTCAAAAAACCTACAAGCTAAAAAAACAATAAATATAAAAATATTCCAAATAATTAATTAATATTTTCCAATTATCAATTTCTATTAGAAATATCAAACACCTGTTACACAATCAAAACTAATGTACATCATGCCCTATCGGTTGTCGGAGTAGAGATATTCCGATATTATTAACGGTTTCCTGTTAAAATATTAGCTCCAAAAACTTAAGATTAATTCAACCAAACTGAATACCATAATTTAAAAAAAATATTGATAATATGTTGTATAATGAAAAATGAAATTGATGTTTAAAAAATGTGCTTGTTACAACTCGTTCTAAAAAAAGCAAAATGTTCTGTTGCTGCTGCTGCTACGAACGAACCATATTGAGATAGTAAAAAAGACAGAAACCCACATATGAAGGCTTCACGTGGAAATGAAAAGTATGATGTAATTATTTATATATTTTATATTTACAATTACGACATGAAGTATTCATGAATGACATTTTTAATACAGGACTTGATGTCGAGAAAAATATAAGTATACTTTTCAATGTTTGTATCAAGATCTATAAACGATGCATAATTTCTGTAAACTCTGTAAACTCTGTAAACTCTGTAAACACACACACACACACACACACACACACACACACACACACACACACACACACACACACACACACACACACACACACACACACACACACACACACACACACACACACACACACACACACACACACACAACACACACACACACACACACACCACACACACACACACACACACACACACACACACACACACACACACACACACACACACACACACACACACACACACACACACACACACACACACACACACACACACACACACACACACACACACACACACACACACACACACACACACAACACACACACACACACACACACACACACACACACACACACACACACACACACACACACACACACACACACACACACACACACACACACACACACACACACACACACACACACACACACACACACACACACACCACACACACACACACACACACACACACACACACACACACACACACACACACACACACACACACACACAACACACACACACACACACACACACACCACACACACACACACACACACACACACACACACACACACACACACACACACACACACACACACACACACACACACACACACACACACACACACACACACACCACACACACACACACACACACACACACACACACACACACACACACACACACACACACACACACACACACACACACACACACACACACAACACACACACACACCACACACACACACACACACACAAGTGTGTGGCTGGCAGCTGAGAAGTGCAGACGTGTTTGTTGTTTTCCTTGTCTTGAAACCTAACCTATAAATATTGCAATGAGTGATTGTACAGTATGTAATGATCCACTTCCTGAAGAGAAGAATGAATGTGCTTTATGTTCAATATGTAAGAATTATTTTCACTTTGAGTGTATTGATCTGAGTGAATCCACTTGGAATCGTAATGGGACAGACCAGACGTGATTCCTGGAAGTGTAAGTCTTGTACTGTTAAGGTTAAGATACCTAAAGATGTAATCAGTCAAATGCATAACGTGTTTCTGGCAAAGATGGAAATGACCATTAAAGAACAGTTTGCTTCTTACGAAAAGGTATTTAATACAAAAATTTCTGAATTTACTGAATCAATGAATTTTTTCTCTTCAAAAAATTGATGAGTATGAGTTGAAAATCAATGATTTTGTTACCAAGATCAAGTCTCTTGAGACATCACAAAATGAACTCAAGGCTGAAAACTCTTGTCTTAAAAAAGAACTCTCGTTGTGTAAAATGCAGTTAGAAAATCTCGAACAATACAACCAAAACAAAAATGTTCAAATTGATGGCGTTCCTGAACAATCTAATGAAAAAATGTGTGAGATTGTTGCAGAAGCTTTCTGAATCTGTTGGTGTTCCGATAGATTTTGGGAACGATGTGCAGTCAGTACACAGAATTCCAACAAAAAGGGACAGAGGCCCTAAGCCAATAGTTTTACAATTTTCAAACAGACAAACCCGAGATGTGTTTTTAAAATCTAGCAAGAAAATTAAAATTGAGTCAACTGCCATAGTTGGGGGAGTCCCTTCTACACGAGTGTATATAAATGAACATCTTACACCCTTCTTCAAAGATATTCTGTACCATGCCAAAAAACTCAGGGAAATGGGCTACAAATTTGTGTGGGTGACTGAGGGAAAAATTTTTGTTAGAAAGTCTGAGGAGGAACCAAAGATACGTATTTCTTCCTTGGGGGACTTGAGACAGCTTGGGTTGACTGTTAACTAGACCACTTAATCTCTGAGGAACACCGTCTGTCGTTTTCTTTTTTTCATGGATAACAGTAATTTAAACGACTTTCATATTTTTCATCTAAATATTCGAAGTGTAAGGAAGAACTTTAATGAACTCATCATATATTTGCATGGTTTACCATATCAATACAAAATAATAGTGTTGACTGAGGTATGGATAAAGGGGGGTGAGGAAGCAAATTACGCGCTACCGGGCTACAACCTGATACTACAAGATCGTCCTGATAACCAGGCCGGCGGAATACTTATCTATGTGGATTGCGACCTTCACTACAGTCACCGGCCTTATGTTGCTGCCTACAGCTGAGATTATTAATGTTACATTTCAGGTCAACTGCAATAATTCAATGATGGATATTTCACTATATGGTGTTTATCGAAGTTGTAAATTTGTATTCAACCGTTTTAAAGATGATTTCGAAAATATTTTAAAGCTGTCTCATAATCCAACAATTATTGTAGGTGACATGAATATTTGTATATTAAAAAATAATGGTTCTGGTAAAGACTACTTGAATATTTTGTCATCATATGGATTTTCAAGCTGTATTAATACCCCAACTAGAATTCATAACAACTCTGTTTCTTGTCTTGATCATGTGTTTGTGAGGAATTCCAGAAATATAGAACTTAATTGTAATGTATTGGATTTATGTATAACGGATCACTTTGGCATAGAATTAAAATTGTCTGATGTACAACGTATGAATAACAATAGTAGCTGTTTTATTAAAGTGTTAGACCATAAAATGCTGCGCAGGCAATTAATATTGGCTAACTGGGATAGGGTTTTTAGTGAAAATAATTTAAATGCATGTTTGGCTGAATTTTATAGAATATTTAATGAATGTAGAGAAGTCTCCTCTTATCTAAAAAAATTAAATAGTAAAAATAAAAGAAGACGTGAGTGGGTCTCAGATAATCTTGTTTTCCTTAATAAATCGAAAAAATTATCTATTTAAAACTTTCTCTAGAGACAGGAGCAATGCAGTGTTAGGAGCGGAATACAAATGTTTTTCAGTAATCGTATCTAAAAAGATAAGGCAAGCAAAAATAGAATATTTCTCAAGTATGATTGACAGAGCGAATGGTAACTCAAAAAAATATTGGGATATTGTAAAAAAGATTGTGAAAAATAAAAAGAACCTGTTGAACAAACTAATGATAGATGGAAATTTATTGGAGGTAAAGGGGAATGAACATAAGATTGCAGATATTTTTAATAATTATTTTACAAATATAGTGTCCACCTTACGATCAAATGAATTTGGCTGACTTATTTTTAGAGGATCAAAATAATTATGACTGTATTTATTCTCAGTTTGAGTTAACAAGTGAAGAAGTATTTGATACTATTAAAAAAATGAAAAATAAACGTAGTTGCGGTATCGATGGTTTGAATATACTGACTATCAAGGAAAATATTGATGTATTTGGTCCCTTACTTTATAACATATATATAAATCATTTTCTCAGGGTTTGGTTCCTGATGAATTCAAAGTAGCTTTCTGTGACCCCTGTCTTTAAATCTGGTGATCCGTCCGAGATATCATCATACCGTCCTATCTCAGTCATTAATACCATAGTCAAGATATTTGAGACAATAGTTAAAAACAAGTTAATGGATTATTTTAACAGTAATTCATTATTTTCTCAACACCAATATGGGTTTCTTCCAGGGAAGGGGACAGACTTAGCACTTGAAAAACATGTCTCAAATATAACTTACTCTAAGGACCAACGTAAATTCACACTAGCAGTTTATCTTGATATTCAAAAGGCCTTTGATACCTTAGATATCAATATTTTAATTAATAAGCTTAGAAGTTACGGTATAGGCGGGACTGCTCTGGATTGGTTGACATCATTTTGTACCAAAAGAAGACAAATGGTTAGGATTAACAACGTATACAGTGAAATTTTAGAGTTATTTCATGGAACAGCTCAGGGTGGTGTACTTGGTCCATTTTTCTTTGTGATATATATTAATGACATGTTAAAGTTACCTTTATAATTCATCCATATTTTCATTTGTGGACGATACGGCATTAGTGTGCTCGGCATTTAATAAGGACTCACTAATTACTAGGGTAAGACAGGATCTAAATATCATATCCGAGTGGATGATCAACAATAAACTTTTAATCAATGTTTCTAAATCAAAGTGTCTTCTTTTTTTCGATCAAAATTGCAATCAAAACCTTTTGAGAAACAGATTAAATTTGGTTTGTGACACGCATCAGTGTAAGTATTCATGTAGGTGCACAAACTATAGAAACAGTAGAAAGTGTTAAGTACCTAGGCTTGTATGTTGATCATCATCTAAAATGGGATCAGCATATTAATTACCTTTCAAAAAGACTTAGGAAAATAAATTACTCTCTATTTCATCTCAAGCAGCATATAAAAGATAGACATATGAAAACAACTTTATTTTTCTTGGTTTGAGAGTATACTGAGGTTTGGAATAATTCATTATGGAGGAACGTTTCGAACACTACTGCAGCCAATTATAATGGGCACAGAGGCATGCATTGCGTATTATATATGGGATTAGAAGAATGGATAGAATGAGTTATATTTTCAAAGAAAAAAACATATTAAACTTTAATCACTTGTATAACCTTTGTTCGTTAATGCATATCCATAAATACATAAATCAATTTAAAATTAGAACTGCAAACAGACTAACCCGCAGTGCTCAATTTTTACAATTGGAAACACCTTTTTTTACTACAAGTACTTCTAAACGTCAGTTATGCTACCTGGGTCCAAGTTTATTTAACCGTTTCATTATGGATTGCGGCAATGAATTAATTTTTGAAAAAAAAAAGCCTAAGGTCAAAATGAAAGCAATATCGTTTATTTCCGACAACATCCCTGAATAAAAATGTGATCCATTTGTATAGGTTAGGTTTACCATATGCTTCATATATAAGTCTATGATTGGTTATATGTTAAATATTGTGATAATATATTTGTAGTTTTATTTGTTATATCTGTATACTACATATTAAGATAATTGTCTGGTTATTGATTGTTTGTTAATTTATTGGTTGTGTACATATGTTGTTGGTTATTATTTAATTGTTATTTATATTATATTGTTATACATTCTCATAATTTATATTGTTATTACATTTTTCATAGTTTATATATTGTTATACATTCTCATAGTTTACATTGTTATACAATTCTCACAGTTTATATCGTTTGTAAATTCTCATAGTTTATATAATGGTTATTTGTTGTAGTGCCATATGTATGTGTATGCAAATGCGTATAATGCATGTGTATGTATGCGGTTGTGTTGTGTGAACTAAGGTAAAATATAGTTTTTTTGTTCTTGTTTCAGTAACCAAATGTAATTATTGAAAAACTGTAAAACAGAGAAATGTATTGATTGCAGTGGAAACAGGCTATACTTATATAAATTAAAATATCATAACAAGAAAATGCAGCAAGTCAGCAGTAAATGGACATATAATTATTTAGTTTAGGTTCCCGCCACGCACCTTGCAGAGTGCATTGGGACAATGTATTGTGACTTATATTTAAATGAATAAAGAGTTTGTGAACTGTGAACTGTGAACACACACACACACGCACGCACACACACACACACACACACACACACACACACACACACCACACACACACACACACACACACACACACACACACATATATATATATATACAACAGAATACTACAATTATTATGTGCTACATGAAACAAAATGTTAAGTATATATATTTAACATTTTGTTTCATGTAGCACATAATAATTGGGAGTATTCTGTTTCTCTAAGATCTCATCCACAAAATAGTGATTTAGATGTGTAGAATTAAAAAGAAGTGTTTATCGTTCAAATTATACTGTATAGAATTTGAAGTGTTTGTCAAGGAATAAAGGTAGTTTTATAACTATTTGTAAAATATAAACTAACGTAAAAATCTAATCGACTATGGAGTATTCAATAACATTAAATATAATAAACATTAATCACACAAAACGCTAAATAAATAAATTAATACAATTTAGAGAATTACATCGAAGAACTCCAGCATTGGAATATGAGAGAAGTAGACCATTAGAAACCCATTACTCTCCTCCTCCAGTTATCAATAGCGCAATGTGGGGTCGTCTGTGGAGGACAGCATCCCGCTATTTGTAATCCCGATCTACCATCGAGTGCAGTTTATGACCTTTCCCTTAATCATTTTTACTAGTATTTTGTATTTGGTTGTATTTTTACGCCATTGATACACTGTTGTGGCCACATAGTTTAATTTCGAGAACTTGTAGTTATGAGAATGATGAGTTTTTGCTCATTTCACCTTCCACAATGCAGTGTCAGAAATCTGCAATTGATGAGTGCATCAATTTGCCTTCCATTCCAGTAGTGAAGTCCTTAGTTTGATACATTATATTACACAATTTGGGTATTTGTAAGTTTCTTATACAGCTTTTTACTGCTAAAAGTGGTCAAACTCAAAAATTTTAGTAACATATCTTTCCCGGTTCTTATTATTTTCTTGACTACATATAGTAAAAATAACATTTATAAATTTATAGTAACTGTTTCTAAACCTAAATTTCATAAGAAAAGTTATGTTCTACAATGTACTATATATTAAACAAGTTTAGTATTTTTACGGATTATTAAAAAAAGGCTTGGACATACACTAAAACAGGCTGCCATATGAAAGATTTAACATGACTGCAGTACTAGGGCATATTTATAACAAATATTTTCGTTACTCTAAAGGTAAATTAGGACCTTATTCTAAATAGTTTTAATGTAAATGTTATATTAGCTGTTAGCCATTAAAAAACATTATATTATTTTACTAAATACCGAATTTCAACTATCTGTTGTTTCTGAGGATTGGCACGGTAAATATTTAAAAAAAAATCGTTACGTTAATTCACATACAGCCCCGTCTGGTGCACAATGGGTTTTACCTGGAGACCGCTGTGACGGTTTCTCATTAGTCTCAGAGACTCGTGACCAGGGACGAGGTCTGAGTTCATCACAATTACCTGTGTACACAATGTATGTTAATCCTGGTGTCGTCGGGTCACGTGACAGTTTCTCATTATTCTCAGAGAGTCGTGACCAGGGACGAGGTCTGAGTTCATGACAATTACCTGTGTACACAATTTATGTTAGTCCTGGTGTCGTCGGGTCACGTGACAGTTTCTCATTATCTCAGAGAGTCTTTAACAAGGGACGAGGTCTGAGGTCATCACAATTACCTGTGTACACAATGTATGTTAGTCCTGGTGTCGTCGGGTCACGTGACAGTTTCTCATTATTCTCAGAGAGTCCGTGACCAGGGACGAGGTCTGAGTTCATCACAATTACCTGTGTACGCAATGTATGTTAGTCCTGGTGTCGTCGGGTCACGTGACAGATTCTCATTAGTGTCGTCGGGTCACGTGACAGTTTCTCATTATCTCAGAGAGTCTTAACAAGGGACGAGGTCTGAGGTCATCACAATTACCTGTGTACACAATGTATGTTAGTCCTGGTGTCGTCGGGTCACGTGACAGTTTCTAATTAGTGTCGTCGGGTCACGTGACAGTTTCTCATTATTCTCAGAGAGTCTTAACAAGAGACGAGGTCTGAGGTCATCACAATTACCTGTGTACACAGTGTATGTTAGTCCTGGTGTCGTCGTGTCACGTGACAGTTTCTCATTTTTCTCAGAGACTCGTGACCAGGGACGAGGTCTGAGTTCATGACAATTACCTGTGTACACAATGTATGTGACTCCTGGTACCATCGGGTCACGTGACTTTTCTACAGTAACTTTTAACAAATTTAAAACTGAAATTAACTTGAATGATGTCTTTTCGAATCAATATTATGTTGCAATACAAATTAAATGCAAATCACACCCAATTATCTTACAAGTACGAATATTAAAAAAATAATCTACCGAATCCTCATGTATGAATAAGTAATAAGTACATGTACGTGATAATCATACATAAATAACTAATGATTAATATAAAAATAATACTAATTTTGATGAGTTTGATGTTAATAGTTTTATTATAATTAAGTGTTTCTGTGTGTATTGTACTTGTTCAAATTAAAAAAATATTGGTTTATTTATGTTATGACAATAATTTACGCTTTATTACAAATCACGCTTAGAACATATTTTCGAAAATGTTGCAGTGCATGATTTTTACAAAAAACTGGCCTTTCAAACTAGATAAGCTTATAATTAAGCTTTAAAAATTAGTTTAAATCTAAATTTATATATTTCTTGATTTGGCAGTTGTTTTGTGTTAATTCATTAAACGTGTTGGAAATTTGATTGCACATTTTGAAACACAACGCACACGCACTTTTTTTGTAAAATTAAACATTGTGTAAACTGTTGAAGACAATATATAAGAAAGTGTAATGTAAAAGAAAGTAAATTCAACATCATTAAAGGGCAACTGAGAGTTATAAAGACGTTCTACAGTCAGAAAAACTGCCAGCAGTTCAGTACTGCTGAAGAAACTTTTGCTGAAGTACTTTGTGCTGATTTGGCAAGCCGTTCCTCTGAGTGCTGCAGACATAGGTTTTCACCATTTCCGGCAACAAACTGGAACGTTCATTAATCAGATTGAATAACTTTTCTTTGAAACTTTGTTTTAGAGGATTAGATGCGGGACTGAATTCGTGAAGTGCCTTTTTACAGAAATATGTTGTAAAGCCATCACTTTAGCTGTTTTTTGTGTTTTTTTCTGTTTATAAAAAGTTATAAATAAGGAAATAGTCGCTTTCAGGAAAATATTTAGCATGCATGTTATGTAACAAATTGTCTCTGCCTTACTTTGAATGCTGTATTAGAAATATTACAGTGAATTTCATCACAAAATTTTTCAGAACAGCATTGTTAGGAAGTGATCAAACATTCTTTCAGGTAAAAAACACGCATGATAAGAAAATAATACCATAGTGGAACAAGAATAATAATATTAATAATAAAAGTATGTTTATACTTACATTAAATTAATATATACATGTCTTAGCGCTGCGAAAACTACTAAGGGAACCGGTAACGTTTATTTTATGTGTGTTTGTCTATCTGTGGCTCCGCAGGATATATTGAGAACGAACTAAGCTTTAAGATTAGAAATTTTGCATGTATCTTAATTTTTACGTAAGATCGAGTTTCATGGTGGTGCATGTCTCTCATCTGCCCACTATTCTGTCAAGAAATGGCCTTGTATATTGACTCAAAGTAGCGGAGATTCAGGGGAATGAATGGTTAAGGGGCAACTGTTTATATATTTTGATGAAATTTAGGTCATAACACTTTTCTGATAATAAGATAGTGTCAAAAAAACTCCCTTAGAAAGCTTTAGTAACGGTTGTTGTGCGACTCGTGGTCTGATCTACTTCTTCCTTGTTAAGAGTTACGGTGGTTGGTTGGCTACATGTCAAACAAGTACATCCAAACACATTTTTAAGTTTCGTTTAACTATGAGACACTAGACGGCTTGCCTGGCTTTTGAACTTTGGCATTTTTTATATAGTTGTATTATGTTAGTTTTTCTGAATTACGGCTTTCAATTAATTACCATATCATTCCTAACTATATTTTTATGTATTCTTATGGTGAATAACTTTGGATAAAGGTCTCTGAAGCTGAAAAAGTTGGATAAGTATGAGTTTTCTTCCGACCTCTGAGTCCAAGTTACATCTTTATTCCAAACTATAAACTTGTACACTATTTGAAAGTGAATAAACAATATCAGTCAGTGAGATTGGAGTTGTAAGTTTTCTACCGAAGATTTAGTATTAAACCTATTGTAGAAAAAGGGACCAAGCCATAACCTAATCTAAACCATGCCACCGATATGCTCTCTTGTAGCGGACACTGATAGAAAACATGAGCCCAAGATTGAGAGAGATTGTAGTTTGTGTTATTCTGACATTCCGTTTAAAATACTGAAATGCAGGTGTTGATATATATTATAAACGTTTAATTTGTTAAGATAACTAAGATGTGGTTTAGTGATTTTCCAGCGAAGGTTTAACATACGAAAGTTGAGTGATAAAAATCTGATTACGTAAGTACTAATGAGGTTAGGCAGCGTTATGGATCCAAATGAAAACTACAACCTTTAGGGAAATGCGCTCACTAATATCTATCAGAATTTGCTAAATGAAATTTTGGGATGATTTTGTTTTGTAATTATTTTTGCTTATTTTAATTAATTTCTCTTAAATAATGGATAACTAAACCCTAATTATCATACCTATGATAGTATGCCTACGAACTAAATTTGTCTTCACTTTCATAGCATTTTTAAGAAAAAAATAATAAATATTTCACTCTTCATTTCATGCGTGTTTACTGCCTGGTTCTATTTATGGAAAAGAATATAAAACAACAAATTTTATAATAATTAGCACATGTACCTGGATAATGTTTACACAAATTTGAAATTATGGAAACTCAGGTTCGAGTAATACTAACTGAGTGCCGATGGCCGAGCGGTCTAAGTAGTTGGACTTTGAGTCTGGAGTTAGAGATAGCGCAGGTTCAAATCCTGTCTGTGACCGTTGCACTTTTTATCAGTACCATCAACCTCGTACTTTATCGATTCTCCCGCTTATTCTGTCGGATATGATCCTCGCACAGGCCAGTGGCCCATGAGGACAGACAGAATAAGGTTTAAAAGGGGACCGGTCTCTTCCTTTCAAAAAAAAAAAAAAAAAAAAAAAAAAAAAAACTCTAACTGCTATATGCAACCTTGAGTTATTTATTAATTTTCCACATCCTTGAAGATTGAATTATTCCTAAAACTCAACATAAATGTCTTCATAGAGAACCTCCGCTTGACATACAAAGTAAGAAAATATTTTCAAGCACCGTGAAAATATCACGTTTACATTAAATAAATGACAATTTTTGAAATTGTAGATGTGTTTTGTCAAATATCTTCCTGACATACGTTGTAATTAAATATATTCAAGCCCTGTAATGTAAATTATGATGGTACACATAAAGAAATCTTATGAACGGAAATGGTAACAGGTTAAAAGACCAAAATACAATGCGACAGGGATAATATTCCTTTCATTATAAAACCTTATCAACATTTGGATACAAAGAGCTTTAATTATACTTTTCTCCCAAGTGCTCACACAAGAGGCTCTTCACTTGCCAACAACACACAGTCAGTCCATTCAAACAGACTTTGTCAGCTATTCATTTCGAGATAGCAACGCTTTCAAGTGGTTTTTCTCGAGAGAAAGATACATAGGGACTGTTCCTGTGTTACATGGCTTATTTGTTGATTATTTATAACCTGTATAATGAGTTTTCATATCCATATTATATAGAAGTAAACTGCTTTTAAACAACATAATATAACAATATTATCCATAAAAATTGTCTCGTATATTTTTTATTATTTTTTTACAAAAATAATTATTATTTATAATGCCCTCCTTGTCTTATTATTGTACTTTTGGAATAATTTTTTCTACAAGATAATACAACGCAATAAAGTTGTTATTTTCATTCAAAATATGATTTCCTCTGCTCTTTTTTGACACTTTCGCCCCAGATAATGAAACCTGATTTAAAAATAATACATTCATACTCTTTTTTTAAAAACAATAGCACAAAGAAAGGGATTATTCCAAACATATTTTTATTTATATTATTAATGATTCGTAAACGAACTACCCTTGCCAAAGTAAAATGTACATTCTGTTGAATAACTGAACGAGAAAAGCCGTTCCTGATATCAGTTATACTCCAGGCAGGGTATAATCTGAGCTGAGAATAATAGCATCAATATTATCTCACATCTCACACTTCCTCGCCTCCAGACTAAAGCAGCCAATTATACAGGACTGAGACGTTTAGTTGTAACTAAGGACCAGATGTCACCACGTACCGTCGCGCTGAGATCACTCCCTCACAGACTTCTATCCTTTTATTCTTCAACTAAATACTGTAGAGCGTTTCTAACAAAACTGTTATAGTTTTATATTAGTTATCATTCCAATAAAAACGTTTAAATCTAGCTTTAATACATTTTAGGCAGAGTGTTATTGATGGTTCAAAATTATAAATATTTAAAAGCAATGTTATTTAAGGAAGAAAGCTTATATAAATAATTATATAATATAATTCATAAAACTAGGTAGGTAAAGGTTGATATTTTTAGTACAGTTAAAGAATATTTCTAACGGATTTTTAGTATTCTTGAATTCTAATAAGTTCTAAATTGACTAAAAAATTGTAATGGTAATGTATAAATGTTGTTTGGTTAATATTGTTTATGGGATTGGAAGATATTATTCTAATATAAGTAAACATTTATGTAGGATGGAATTTGAATAATCCTTACTAAACGCAAGTTTTTTTAAAATATTACTGTAGTAAAGTGGTTTAAAAGTTAGTCCTTCTCTACATTTCCCCCCTAATAGTCGTAGTTCATGTAATGAAAATACAATCCATACATAACAAAAGGAGTTAAAATAGAAATCATTGATTTCAGCCCTTTAATTATTTACCGAGCGAAAATTAATTACAAACAACTACACATTTCCCAGCCACTACGAGTAGTTTAAAAAGCAGTAATGACTAGCCAGACAAACGTAGTTCCTGGCCTTTCATCATTCATGTAGACAAATTGACTAAGTACACTATGTATAACTTTCGTCATGCCAGATAATTTCCTTGTTTACAAATCTGAGAGGAAACCACGAGTACGTTGTATTACGTAACGTAAAATCACAACAGAAGTAGGGGCCGATGTTAGGTTATATGGAAGGAAGGGACTTTTTTGTTTTCTTGCAAGTACGTTTCTCCTTTGTTCACCTTTTAAGCCCTCAACGATAATATTGTGTAAAAGTTTTGATATAATATTTTTAACACTTGAATACTCTAATAAGGGCATAAAACTGTACTTATTAGGGTAATCACATAAATTTAATAATAAATTTGTTTATCAAAGTAATAATACGAGCACAATTTTAATAATCTACAATGTAAATTGCTATGGTAGGACTACTAATGGTTTTATTCTTAAGCATATGTGAAAAGGACATTTTAAAACATCCAAATTTAGAAACATAAAATTTACTATTTTTAATTGAAAACATATAATTAAATCTTTTGAAAAAAACGTTTTAATCGATTAAATCAATAGCCTATAATAGAGAAGTTTAGTCTTCCATTAAGGTACAGGTGTATTTATCCATACACGAGTTAAATAGACACCAAAATGCACCTTATTGCACAAAGTTTATTATTAATGCTGTCAATGTCTTATATGGAATAGGCTAAAACAGCATTTTAAATTACTCACACAAAATAATAGCCTAAATCTGTTTAAGAATATGTATTTGTAGTTATTTTCGTTTCGTAACGTTAGGGTGTAAAATGCTTACAGTGCTTTTTCATAAGCATGTGTCAGATACATTAAAACAGCGCTTTTAAAACACATTTGTATCTTCACGAGTGCTTCGTATTCGAATTTTGCCCCATAGCGTCTTTTGCTTTGTTTAAATAGGTTAAATACATCAACAAATAATAAAAAGCATTTTTAATTTAAAAGAAAAAGAAAAATGTATACAAACAAAAAACCTTATACTAGACGGCTGAGACATATGTAACCTAGAGGGTAACACATTTAGGCTAATAGGCAATATTAGGATATTAATTATTTTCATGTTATTATTAGGTATACCTTTTTTATATATTTGTGATATTTATATGTATATTAGCACAAAACTAATTTTAATAAAGGGACAATTTTAATTAGTCTTTAACATTTATTAAATATTGCGACCTTCAACGAAAAGTCACATAAATACGTTTATTGAGTATGGTATAAAAATCTAGTTATAAAAATAGATTTGTTAAGGGATAATCGAATATCACAAGTTTTTGACCGTATGTAGAGAACGTATGTTGTAAATTTCCTAGTAAATACAAATCCACAGGTGAAAACATGGGAAACTGATACTGGGAACTTATCCCAATACGCGGTAGATTTTTAAATATGATAAATGTGATAAAATAGCCTTTGAATGCTAAAGCTCCCTTTAGTTTTTTTAACCATTACAGCAACTGGTTTAGCACCGTAAAACAAACAAAACTACCGGCGAAATCGCCACACAAGTGTTAATGTTTACAGGACTTGCACCAGGTGTGTCAATATTTGCTCTTCCCAGCTAACACCCTCCCCCCCCGTAGCAGTAGCTCTAAAAGTAAAGTTGACAACACTGCAAGCTACCGTCTGTCGTGTTGACTGCTCTTGGCCAAACGTTACAGTCAATGTCCTAATTAAAAATTTATAAGGACAGTAGAGTGCTTTTAGTTGAAGATTAAATTTATTAAATATGCATATGAACGACAAAAACATTTAATATACAAAAAAACATTGAATTAAACAAGGTTATATTCTGTCATACAGACACATTTCATAATGGAAAGATGAACCTCTTACTACTTACGATTGCTGAGTTAAAGTTTTCAATCCAAATATCACAGATTGTTGTGGAAACTCAATATTGTGGATCATATTTTGCTAGGTCTGTCCACCTATCTCTACACATAACGTAGCGATGGTGGGAAGGGTTGATTCAATAAGAATTGTTAAGTTCAGCTCCAGTTCACCGACCACAGTACAGCGTCTGGAGTTTGTGAAGATGTGAAGTGCAGCGTTCTCTTTACAAAACATCCTAAAAAGGAAAATTAAAAGGAAGGATAGATATTTTTTTACAATGATTATCACCGACGTGAGTAATACCTTAAGACTTCTTATCACCCCCTTGATAATCTGTGTGCAGACTTACACCTGTAGATCAATATTCAGTAGATATTATTGAATGCCTAATCTATTAGGCTACTTCGTGAGTCACCTGTGACAGAATTGACTCCTGGAATGTGGAAATCAAACAACCATCTGAAGAGATCCAGATAGTCGGGCGACGAAGAAGCTCAAAACGAACTCACTACATTCGTTTCGGTATCAGAGAAACCTGGAATACAAAAACAAATGTAATCAAGATGAAAGTTGTCTTATCATTTGTCAATTGAGTGCAGAGTGTTTCTGAGGCGAAAGCGCTGAAGCACTGTTAGAAATAATATACGAAGCTTCATCTAGTTGTTGCCTCAGACTAAGATCTCAACTTCTCAATCGTGGCTTAAGAACTCTTAAGGGTATAAGAGGTTTAGGGAAGTTAATTTTGGGGGTCTTAGCTCTTCTAAAGTTTTCTCCAGAGGGTCCGCGTTCGCTGGGGCCGCCATTAAAAATAAAAACTAATTAAAGTTAAATCAAACATTTTCTAACAAGCGCTGCTAGTTTGTACAAAATTATCTGCTATAATTTGCTCTAATGTATTTAGTAATCGTCATTTAAACTTGAATGAAGAACTTGAAAGAAAGAAAATAGTGGACTTGTTATTACTATAAAAATTACGGTGAAAATATTTTTGGGTTTCAAACAAAACTTACAATTCTCATAATAAAAGTGTTTGTAAATTTTTTTTAACAATTTCTTTAAAAACGAAGTAGCAGTGTTTGGAGTGTATTTGAATTTAAAAACTTTTTTTTAAACTTGGAGACGTAAAATAGACGCGCAAATTCTTTTTCCTGGTGACCGCGTGAGCAGTACATTACTCCTAAAAGCAGTTTTCTAAGCCATTCCCTCGACGCGCATAACTTTTAATAAATGCCCAAATTACTTTTCCCAGGAGAATGTTAAGTATAGTATTTAGTATTGCGAGTAATTTTTAACGGTTTTTCTATTATCTATAAAAGTTATAGAATATTCTTTGGACCTGTTTCTAGAATTTCTGATATCAGTCTGATATTTTAAACCTCTGCCATGAAACTTTCTGTTTAAGGTTCTATTCACGTGGCGCATGTTTACAATACCGTAGCCTTAAAGGCACAGTTATAATGTGCTAAAACACAAGCTATCCCAGCTGTAATATAAATTAAAATATAATAAAAAAATTAAAATTATTGTAATAGCAGGTTATTAAATTAGTAATTCCTGTAATGCGAGCTTTAAACCGTGCGAATTAATGCATTACTAGAGTAAAAACATGCTTGAAAAGAAATGAGAGAAAACATTGCAATATCCAAACGAGAACTACACACAACATATTTTTTTTAATTTTTGTATGATTTGTTTATTTTAATCTAGGTATTAACTATACGTTACGTGATTGTATAATGTCAAGTAAGATATGTATCACTGAACAATGGAAGACGTCTTAAAACATTACGTTCTCTTTACAAAACATCCTAAAAAGGAAAATTTAAACGAAGTATAGATATTCTTACAATGATTATCACCGACATGAGTAATACCTTATCACCCCCCCCTGGATAATCTGTGTGTGTAGACTTACACCTGTAGATCACTAGTTCAGTAGATATTAAAATGAATGCCTAATCTATTAGGCTCAACTTCGTGAGTTACCATATATTGCATAAACAGCTTTTTGTTTTAACATTTGATACTGTATTGAAATTATTTGATTGTTTTGTAATCCATTGAAAACATATGAGAAAATAAGCCCTACAAAATGAAAGAAAAAAAAACGCTTAAGCAAAGTTAGGTAATTTACGTTGTTTTGTTATATTCCAGTTAAGGCAAGTTAGTTAGACTAAATTCCAGATATAATATGTGGGAAGACAATGAATCACTTACCATCTAATATGTGTCATTCCATTGAATTCTTCTTTTATTTTCTCTTTGTGAGTTCACGTAAATTATAATTCTTAATCATAGATGCTATAAGATCTTCAGATGTTTTTACTACGAAGCTTTTCTTAGGAGCAATGTTTAGAAAAGTTTGTTTATGTTTTTTTGCATTCTTTTCTTAAGCTACAAATAACACCATACATAATAACATAAATTATGTTTTTAGGTTCATATAAAATTTATTATATCTGTGTCTATTACCACATGAATATATTGCTTTTACAGTTCTATATCATGATCATGTTGTTTTTAAGTAAGAATGCTAATAATATTATAAATTCAAAAGTGTCTTTGTTTGTTTGTTTGTTTTTCTTTCAAGTGTAAATTATTCAACCGATTGTACTGAAATATTTCATATATATTCTTCAGGTTTCCTTCAATGAATATAGGCTTTCTTCTGATTTTAATAAATTCCTCCGAGCTACGCCCTATCAAGTAATTAGCGAAAAAATCCCATCTTGTTGTCTAAAGTTTTTAAATATAATTAAAAGAGCATTTCTAATTTAATCAACTGTTCTGTGTAAAGATTTGCTTATTTTTTCAATTGATCTAGATTAATAGTGAATATATATTTAAGGAGTAACAAATATTTTTAAAGCCATTTTAGATTTCAGCTATTAGGTAAGTACTTGTCTACTTTAAAAAGTGACCTAAAATATAAAATGGTCAGAATTTGACACCCAAGGTTTCCTTTTGAAACAAAAAAAACCAGAACTATGCTAGGTGGAGGACTGTGCTTTTTGAACTAATATACCAATTCCAGGTCTAAAAGTTTATAAAAATAAACTGTAGTGTCATTAATAATATAAAAGAATATTTTTATCAAATATTAAGTATTAGATCTAAAAGAAAAGTTACTATCAAACTTTACTTTAAAGGCTGCTATAAAACCCATCTCAGTTGTGTTTTGACAGAAGTAGGCTTCCCTAATTTCTGATATATATTTTTTGATCGGGAAACAAGGCAAAATTAAAAATGGAAAAAATATTAAGAAATAAATAAAGTATACACAGGTCATTAAATATACACTTTTTACGTATTTTATTGATCGTAGCGACAAGGCAAACTTAGCTTTGGCGTCAGAAATGTAATTCACTCGAACCAGCAGTGGTCGCTACACATACTAATTGTGTGCAATGCAGCGGATACTGCTGACAGTACACATATAAAAGACGAAATTGTCCAACCTATTCTTTTAAAGACTGATATGATACCTACCTTAGTTGCTCTTTGACAGAAGTAAGATTCCTCAGAGAGATATATTTTCTTGATCGGAAAAAAGACAAATACAACTATGGAATAAAAATGCTAATACCGGAGTAAATTATAATTGCCAAAAATATATACTTAATAATTTATTTTCTTCTTCGGGGAAAAAAAAGCAAACTCAAGTGTTTATACAGGTGAAAAACCTACAAAATTGCGTGCGAAGGGGCACAAATTAGTTATATAGTTATATTATTAGGGGTAGCTGCTAGTTATTCAAAGAAGTATAATAGCCACGATTGCGGTTTAGTCAATGTGAGTGGTACATAAATGTTTCAAAGGATCTGCCACTGCTTTTATAAATTATAAAACTTTAGTGAAAGTTATTGAATCTTTAAATTTGGCCTGATTATTTAGACGGTTGTGAAAAGTTAGATGAAGTAAAATAAGCTTTTTTTAACACAATTATTTGTTTGCAAAACTGTGTTTGAACTTACACGCCAGCAGTGTCATGGAAAATCAGGTTAATTTTACACTGGCATAGTACTTGCAATCTTAATTTAGAGTATCGTCTTCTAATGACAACTTTTGTTCAAAGAGTTAAATTTCTTGATAGAGAAATTTATCTCTTTTTTATACGGTACGAGTACCAGAGATATTACAATTTTTAGACTGTAGCGGTATATGTGAATATACTGAGAATAATGTCTGTGTATCAAATTATATTTTTACCTATACCATAAACCAGACTATATGTATTTCGTGTAGCTACTTTATAATTTGTTTATTTTTCCGACTTAAACACTAAAGAGTTGCAATGCAGTAAGATGAAATTAAAAGATTTGATTATTTAGTGTTAAATCCCTCTCATTACCCAGATCCAAACCAATCAGCTCAATATACTAATAATATACGAAATACTTTAAATGACTGTCATAAGTAGTTTTTCTCTCTTCAATACAGAACAGAAAATAACTGGTAGTACTCACGTACCTACATTGACAATAGAGACGATGTAGGAAAACAATAACCGGTTCTGGACTGATAGTACCAATTACTAGTAACAAGATCACTTCACTCCTATCAATGGATTGATCTGCAATAGGGGTTTGTTTCCGTAACTTTACTGATGCTATTTGTTCCTGATCCAACCATATGTACAATTTTCTAAGTCAGTAGTGTGTTGAAGTTGTAATAAACTTCTGTAGAAAACATTACACTTGAGTATGGAGAGTTTGAGTCATTATAAATTAGTTTAAACCCCTACATGGTCACTTACTACCTCGCCTTTTCGCCTTTGCCCAACTGGAGGTAA
>NW_025777128.1:0-42758 GCF_021130785.1 Homalodisca vitripennis | reverse complement strand
ATGGTTGCTGGTCAACCATTACTGGTCAGACCGTTACTCTGAAGAAAAATAAGTTCAGTACTATTCTTAATGTAGGTTATGGTTATCAGAAAAAAAACTATATCTTGGCAATTAATCCTTCATCATATTTTTGCTCTGTTTCATGTTTCAAAGGAATCCACCATTTACTGGAACCCTAAGGTAGACTAGGAAGCTTCTGGAAACACCTCTGAGTTACCATATAGAGATTTAAAACCAATAAAAAATGGGCAATTGATCCTACCTCATTGCTTTAGTAGGAATTAACATATTAGCGTGCAACAGGGAAAATAATAGAACATGTATTATGAACAACGAGTTTTCATAGTATATAAAATGAGGAAAGTTATAGTTATTCGAAGGAAATAATGTCTCAGCATCTTATTACTTCATGTCATATTTTATTTTAATGACTTGTGTAGGAGCATTATCTAGAACCTCATGTACAATAAGAAACTTTACAAAAAACATACCATGCGACTTATGGTTTTTGCGAAAATGCCAACTTGTAAATTTAATACTGTACAGTTCCTGACGACCTGCAATCTTTGTACCAGGTATTTTCCAACAAATAAGTTTAAAAACTTAATTATGATTCATCTTTCACAATAGTTTGAGTGCAGATATCGCCTAATTTGAACCATATAATCACGTACCAAGTACTGCAGGTTTAAGCTAAAGGCTATCTGTCAATTCTATGCACATCTGAAGATAGAGAATGTGTAAATTAGAGTATGCTATCCAGGCTGTATTTTGTTTAAAAATAAGGAATGGCATATCATTTTGAACCTACGACTTGTACCTTGGTGGTTTGTTATAACCGCAAGGGCCAACTGAAACTGTTATTGCAGTTTTGTGTTTTGATAATTAAACTACCCTGTAGAATACTCTAATTCTTTTGGGTTGGTATTACAATTTGTAGAACTGAAAAATGGACTAGCGGGAAACTTACCACTTACCAAATTATGTATTACTTCGAATCTATGAATAAAACAAAAAAAAAACAAGCATAAATAATAAACTTCCTATACGTTTCTCCAGTATTTACTAATAAAACCTTACTTCTTGACGTATTACAGAGTATTTCTATTATAGAGTAAGTAAGAAAATGTTACATAAATATTCCAGAAAATACATCGTCTATATGTCTTCTACTCCTCAGGGCATATGAACAGTATATTTGTATTGTCTGTAAAATATATCTAGTAACCGAAAATATATTTTAAAGTTAAAAAAGCGCTCCAACCGAGAGCCGACCGTAACATATAGAGGATTGCGCAAAGCATTTGCGTACTGTTAACCATGACTGGCTAAAGACTGTAGAAAGTAATCAGTAGCAGTCCCCGTATTTTACTTGGAATAATGGATATGTAACCCTCATCGTCTACACAAAGTCTAACAAACCATTGTCAAACTGTATGAACTTATCAAAAAATTGACCTGAAACGAGTAGCACAATATTTCTGCGGTTGGTAACTATTACGGCGCGACACAGCACCGGACTGTTTCATCAAAACGTTGCAGTTGCGGTCCCCAGTGTTGTATCTCGTGTATTCAAACAAGCTTTAATGTTGACTTAGGCTATGTAGTAAGTCTCCATGGCTTGTGCACAAGTTATTTAATTTTACAAATAGGCCCTGCATCCCATTGTGTAAACGTTTGAATAGGATTCCGCATTTCTTATACTAAAAAATTTGGTTCTAATTAATATAATTATTGAATTACTGAAAGAAAATGGAGGTATGTTTTTTAAATATATAATATCTACAGGTAGATGTAGTAATAGTTAAGTTATTTAGATTTTAGCCTAAACAAATCATTTAATTGTTATGAGTCAATACATACTATTTTATGTTTCCCCAACACTAATATCTTACCTATTAGAGTTCTTATGTTTCCTAAAACATATAATCCTCTCAACATATAAAATGACAATACAAATAAATTACTTGATGACCAAAAACTTTTATATTCTTATTCAAACAAAATATAAGTACTATCATATTTAGATTCATATAAAATCATCAATATTCAAAGCAACAATTCCAAATTTTCCAATTGTATTACATATTTACAGTAGACTGTATATTATCATATCTGTAATTTATATATATATATACAAAAATTAATAAATATACTGTAAACATACTTATTGTTAAAGGCTATAAAAACTTCTCCACAGATTTCTAATATATTTTTTTAAAAGAACATTATTTTACGTTGTTAAATCGTATTATCGTTGAAAAAACAAACATGAAAGGCAGTCGAGAGAATAGGTGATAAACATGTAAAGGGATAGCGTGTCAGCGAGGTATTAATCAAGCCCTGGTGTTAAAACTTTCACGACAGCAAAACAGACAAAACTGTCTCCATCAACGATGCTGTTTGTATCTCCTTCACTCGCTATGGCTCACTCGCTCACCAGGTGATTGGGTAACAGCCAATGCACGTCACAATTACATGCGCTTTAGTGCACAAACGCGGGTTGTATCTCCTTCAATCGCTAGGGATCATTCACTCACGAGAAGATTTTGGTTTACGAGCCACTTGTTACATGCGCTATACTGTACAGCGGAGGGTTGTATATCCTTCACTCGGTAGGTCCCACTCGTTCACCAGGTGATTGAGTAATTATCCACTGCTACATGCGCTTTACTGCATAACAATAGTAACTAATATTATTATTTATTGCATTTGAACATTTACTTGTGAATGGTCAAGAATATAAAAAGGCTAAATTTTGGATTCATACATGACGTCTAGGTTCCTTTCATACATTAAATGTGTTCCATCCATCCTACTTTTTATTCATTCAAATTTCCCACTCTAGCACTAGCGTTAGTTAGCCATCATATGATCGCCCGAATATGTGGAATGAAGTCTTCTGTGCTGTAAACACTTTTGAGATCAATGCGATTTTCAGACGAGTTTTAAATCACTACACCTAATGTGATCGCATTTAGCTCTGAAAACAGAGATGTCTCTGGAATGTAATGTCAACAGTTTCAGATGTTTTAATGCTGGTCTTTATGACTCCATTGTAGTTTTGCAATTGTTCGGATGGCCTTTTTCTAGAATGTAAAGTAGAGAAATGTGTGTTTGCATAACCTCCGCACAAGACCACTCCGTACGACAGGTGTATTCAAAGTGTATTCCAAGGAATTTAGTCGAGTAGACGTCTTCGATCTCAGTCTCCTCCAACATCACTGTAGGACTTAGGTCTGAGACGGCTAGCGGCAAACTAAATTGAACAAACACCGATTTTTACGGTTTTGCTTTAAATAAAAACTTCCGGTCTATGACAGGTCCTAGTCCATTTCAGCTGTCGGATTAAGGTTCTAGCCTCTAACAGTTCCCAACCATTAAGCCTCTTGCCTCTTTATAGAAATGTTCATATACTAGCTGACTGTCTCCTTGTAGATGTTCCTCAACTGTTGCATCTTCAACATTTGACTGAACTCATTGAAATGTTGAATCAAGTTTTTGAGCTCAGTGAATGTTTTAATTGATTGATTAATTGCATTTATTTCAAAAATTTACATTCAGAGGGCATTACAAGTTCTGTGTATGATTTTGCTTTGAAACAGAGAGTTCTGTCATCGTTATATTGGATTATTCGTCCTTAGTGCAAAGATAAGCCAGCGTCGTTGACATAAAATATAAAGAGTAGCGGACTGAGAATGGAGCCTTGAGGAATCCCATGACCCAGCTTACTCCCTCCCTACCGTACGTCAGAATTTTTTACGATTTGTGTTATTTTACGGAGATGCAATTCAAGAGTGGCACTCCTCGTATCCCGTAATACTCCATTCTGAGAATTAAGTTTTTGTGATAAACGCAGTTAAATGCTTTTGATAAGTCAAGGC
This sequence comes from Homalodisca vitripennis, assembly GCF_021130785.1. Classification (NCBI taxonomy): domain Eukaryota; kingdom Metazoa; phylum Arthropoda; class Insecta; order Hemiptera; family Cicadellidae; genus Homalodisca; species Homalodisca vitripennis. The sequence goes on along the minus strand of NW_025777128.1, from coordinate 38,874 downwards.
ACACACTAATTGTGTCTCTGTGACTTTAAATTCCTTCTACTATTATCTCGACTATCCCAGAAACTGCCAAGAGACGATTACACGTTATTGAGCATTAAAGAATATTTCTCATTTATATCATTAGGTACGAAGGCATTATCCCAATCGACGGAATCTAGAAGTTCAGAGAATCATTAGTTTGGGGTTTTTTTAATTCGGAAAGGAGTAGAGTTATAACCCTCACTAGGTGTAACTCGTTGAATAACAGTTGTAACAATATGCGCTGCGTGATCCTACAAACCGGAAGTAACCACCTGCGCTAAGTTTTGGCTCGTTGGTAGTCAAAATATTGTCGATGCACGATCTTCCTGTTTCCGACTCACGGATAACCGATGAAATGAGAGTTACAACAGAAAAACTATTGACAAATTCGGAGATCAATAACACTTCCCTATCACTTCGCCTATTAAAATGATTGTTGAGGTCCCCATATACAAATATCTCAAGAGCAGGTTTATGAAGAATTCTAAGCGATTCCTAAAAACTTTTTTAAAACACTGAACATTCACCCTTGTGGCATCTGTATATGGTGATGATAGTGGTGTTAGTTTTACTATATAAATGACGAAGGATTCATAATTGAGTTCTGAATGCAGATAAGTGACTACTTGCTTCTCCATAACGGTAACTGAATAGGAATCAATAACTAAAGCACATACTCTGCCCCTGATCCTCTCGGACCTGCAGGAGACATCCACTACCCAATAGCCCGGAACACAGCGCAGAAGTTTTGTTTTGAGAAGGCCAGTGCTCTGGCTTTCTCGAAAATCTAGAGCACATGTTCTGTTGACTCCTCGCAGGGAATCCAAGTGAATATAACTGCCCTCGACCCTATCAAAAACAATCAAACTCCAGTGAGTCCCTACACTGATATAGTGAAATTTTAGGTTTTGTGAGTAACTTAGGAAGCGAAGTGGAGTTACTTATGGGAGCTGGTAACAATTTGAAGCCTGCAATGAAAGAGGACTGTACTGAGTATGAAGAAACCTAACATCAAGACACTAAGCTGGTGACAACACGAGTTCAAGTCCTTCATACCATCACAAACCCCTTCATCACAAAACTAAATCGTACGCTTTACTTTAGAGTTATGATTCTTTCGGAAGTTTTGATTACCCAAAAAAGAGTTCTGGCCACTGTCTACATTGCAGTTAGTGGACGTCATTGGTTCAGAACACTACAGCTTGATAGACGTCACCGACACAAGACACTTTTTCCAAGAGTCAGACTGAATTCTGTCTACAAGGGTGGACTGTGAAGGTCTCAAGCCCTTTACTCTATGAACCAGGTCGTCCTTGGATTCCAAAAAGGAAAGATCTGTCTACCTAAATGCATTTGTGGTGTCCTTATTAACAAGCAGCTGAGTGACGAGTGGCGAGTGGGAGGCAGATCAGAGTCTCTCTCAGAAGTCAAAGAGGACACGATGTACGAGTGACTGTGCGTATGGTGACCGGGTACAATCCACTGTGACGGTCATCGTGGTACAGACCCTCATCTCGACCGGCGTTGGTTTTCACAGATGTATTACAAGCAGGGGCAAGGCACCGCCACGTCTCATCACCACTCTGCTGTATATGTGTCTCGGTATTTATATTTGCCGATATCCAGAAAGGGGTTCCCTTTATTTGTTTGCTCGATCGAAGCGAGCCGAGCCACTCACTAATTAGCCCACTGAGCCATCCACGCACCGCTGTTAAACTGACCGCGTGACTCATTGATGACTCACTATATAGTGTGTTGTATTGTTTGCTTATTAGAGTTTATTCCCAATTACAATATAGTATCCGCGTTCGCCTGACTTAAAACAAATTGATAAATATTGCACAACGATAAGATCAAAACAGATCAAACAGGAAGAAAAGTTACATCCTCTCGTCAGAAAATTAAAAAACTGAGTCAGTCTACTGAGTGATAGGCTTAATGGCAGTTTAAATTCCATGGATGGATGTGCACCATCATTGGACTTGTTGTTGATATTGAAATGAAGCTTTGTTAACAATATCTAGTCTACTTGCTCCTTTTATCTCAATACATCGTGTGTGAACACCAAACAGAAAGACAGTAGAAATAAAATTATTCCACCCTCATGAGTGAAAAGGTTCGGTGACATTCATCTAATAAAATACTTGCCTGCCACGTATCAAATGAGTTGTCCTTCTTTTATCATGCTCACAAGTATTAACCACCGAAGTCCTATAAATGCATCTTGCAATTAAGTTCCTGCAGTAGATTAAACGTCTTTCTCATTATAAAATATCTGATCACATGTCTCTAGGTCTCCTTTGACAAACTGTACCATATAGAGATGCCTAGGAAACTTGGCCCTTAGAAAATAAACTATGTACAACCTGAGCGAGCTTTTCCTTATTCGCCCTCCCGTAGGCTGACAGAACTTCTTGCCACGACCAGATGTTCATCTTATGAGATATAATGTGTCGATCCCCAGATCATGTACATCCGAAGTCACAAAGTGTGTATTTTTAGATATAATCTATTCTGTAAATAACCACAAAGAAACCTTGTAACAATCTTTCGTATTTTATTCAAGCATAGTGTGTATCTTAAGGACTTTATTGGTTGTATGCAGTGTTTTATAAAGCTGCTGAAATAATTGTAAACTCTCAGGGTGTTTTAATTCAAACATCCTGGATGCTAAATGAAGCCTTGAGTCAAATATATTTGCAATAGGCTCTGAGTTATAAAAAGAAAAACCATATTTTCTACAGAGTGAATATATATTAAGAAAATAATACAAAATATAATATTAAAATCTACAAGAATATTTTTCAGTTTTTCAATTTTTATTTTATTTTGATTGAATATTATTTAATGTATTCCCAAAATAAAACAAAGCATTCGTATAAAAAAGAGTTTTCTAACATCATACGAATATCAATTGTGTACTTTAAAGGAATATTTTCTCCCTATCAACTTTTGTTTCTTTTATAAAACATGAAACGCCTAAAGTTCTCAGTTTACAAAGTTTAAATTACTGTATAATAACTGTGTGAGTGTGTATCACACACGTTTACAGTTTCTAACTTCTCAAATTTGGATTTTCAGTTAATTTTAGTCAAAAAAATGTTTTTATCATAATAAAAATTATAATTTTTATTGCTGATTGGTTTAAACAGACTCTGCATTTGGGATCGATTTGTAATATGTATACTCTACAGCGTGAAGTAGATAACTAACAGTAAGTAACCCTATTTTATAAAATTGGATCGATTTGTAATATGTATACTCTACAGCGTGAAGTAGATAACTAACAGTAAGTAACCCTATTTTATAAAATTGGACGTATACAATAAAACAGATTTTGACATATTGAGCACACATTTTAATACTTTAATACTTTGAACACATGTTTAATATTAAATTGTTCATTAAAATGTATGTTTAATTTAATTAACTATAACATTTATTAGTAATATTTGCAGTGTTGCAATAGATATGTGTTTATGAACTAGCGTGAGAAAACTTTCTTTAAAATATCTAAACATGTACATAAAATTACATGATTAAAACAAATGAGTGACTTTTCGACATTTAAATAAAATATATGAAATAAGAAAATATGAATTTCAATATTAAATTATTCATTTGATTTCTACACATTATAATCCTTTCTTTTCATTATTTAGGTTGGAATTGTAAAATATTAATGAACCCTAATATATATATATATATATATATATATATATATATATATATATATATATATAATACTAAGTTCCTAAAATTACTTACATTTTATTGCACTTATTACGCCTTATTAAAAGATATTTCCCCGCACACGAACACAAGCACTGGCACTCCCGAACTTCCTTTTTCAAAATCCCGTCCTCGACTTCTTCCTCTCCTCCTTGTTCCCGAGTTTTGATGTAGTTCTCCCGCCAGCTCTCCATGACCACGCCTATGCCAAATCTCTCCATCATAAGTACCAATTTTTCATATCAGCATGGCTGTCCCTTACATCGTCGCACGGTTTTTAGAAATAAGCATTTCCGCTGCTAAACAAGCATTTCCAGTTTGTTCATCATCGGTGTCTGGGCGGATGTGCGTATCCACTTACATCCGGAGGATGTTTGTCTCGAATTGTAATACAAGACTTCCTTTCCAGCAACTATCTGTACATCGATTTTAGGAATTTTATTTTACTAATAATTACGTATGTCTTACAATATCTAGACTTTAAATTGTGCATGTTGCTTCAGTGAATCTGTTAAGCGACACACGATGTGGCGTACTCTTTACTTTGTATACTTCCACATTAAGGTAATCTAATTTCACAAGTTTGTTTGAACCTGTGGAGTGGTGACATTAACAAGAGTTTGTTTAATAATTGGTGCTAGAGTTCAGGCTTTAACCTGTTATGCATACATTTATGTAATACGTGCTATATTTTTTGTAATAAATACTCTAAGATCAAGCAAAATATTATTTGTAGCTCCCTCATTTGTTACTTTAGGTGCCCAATAGCTTCCTAATGTGATTTTCCCATTACTTTGTAATTGTCGCATCGTTAAAAAATCAGTAGGATATTGTAACAGACATTTTTATAATCTTTTAAATCTTATTTTAACTTACAGTTTATAGAGTTTGCAGCTTTGAAATATATGAGAACTGATATAATATTATTGTCTAAACATAAACCAGACTTATAAAAAAGTCGCAAACCTGTTTCGTATCCATCATATTCATCATATTTTTCTATTTTCTGCTCCTCATGTGTTTTATTAAATATATATATATATATATATATATATTTATTCACAAAAACATACTAGAATGATGGTTTTTACAGAATAGATCACTATATATTGCCATGTTTATCTTTTGACGCAATTCAACATGCTTTGAATAAATGCTATCCTGAGTTATTATATGTAAATTTTAGAACGCTTGCGTTTGTTATCTCTTGAATTAGCTGTTTTACAACCGCATAGAATAACAACAACAGAGCTTCTTGTTAGATGTATTTTTAAGCAATGTAATTGTATACTAGATTTGTTGCTTTTGTGTTACTGCTTATGTTAATTTGTACAACTGAAAAAAACATCTGTAACAAGGATTTACCTCTTACTTACTTCAAATAAATAAACAACTTAGTTATCAGTATTAATTATCAGTGTTATCAGTATTAATTAAAACTGACTTTGAACACAGATAATACCAATAGTAAAAATAGTATTTTTATGGACATAACAATTCTTATGGACGTAAAAAGTATTTAAAACCCCCGTCTGGTAACATACTACGTGACTTTCCCTCAAGTGAAGCAAATAAAACACACTTCTTTCAAGAAAATCCCATTTTGAGTGATGGACTCTGGATTCCAATTTTTCGTAGATATATTTGATTAGCCATAAGTCTGCTTCTTGTAAATAAATAAATAATGTATTAATTGAGATTTCGTTAATTTGATGTATTATCATGTATAAATAATTAGTGCAATTACATTCACTGTAATAATACAATTCACAAGATGTCGTTGAGCTGCTTTTATACAAGTATTGCCACAGACAGTTTTGGTTCAACTTCAACTCCTCCATGCTTCTTACATTGTTACCTAATTAAAATCTACATTGATATCTATAATAATATCTTTAGATAGTTTTAGATGTTTATAAAAATGTGATTAAAAGATTACAAATTGGAAACTTGGGTGATTAAGTTAATTAATAGGAATTGGCAACAACTGCCGATCACTAAGGGACTCGTTATAGTGCCGAGGGTGGAATCAGCTCGTTGCTGAGTCAGCGGTGTGGCCTGCTGCTGATTGCGGTTGTGCCTGGGACACGCACAAATACCGCCACACCACTCTACACCACACACATTCTGTTACTGCTTTGCTAAACTTTCTTGATTCTTCACTCATAGAAACTAAAATGGGAATTTCAAATAGTGTATAGGTTAAACAGTTTCAAGCATAAGATTGGTTTTTAAAGTTGTGTAAGTATTTACTTACTTATTACAATTACTTATAGGAGCTTTACTTGTATGAGCAAAGCCAAAATATTAAGTTTTATAATTATTAAAAGACGATTCTTATCATGTTTCCAACATCGCAAAAGTTAGAAAAAGTCATCTTTGGTCACGTATACTTCCAGTATAGTTTTTGAAGGTTTACTAACGAGTGTTATCATTTAGTCAAAATAAAAAGATAATGAATAAGAAAACTTCTTCACAGCGATTCATACCCATCTTTAATTTACTCATTATAAGTTACTTTAATTATAACTTTTTAAATTTTTTCAAATTTATAATTAAGTATTTAGAGAGTATCTGCTGTTAATTTACGAATAAATTGTCAAAGAATTATATCGATCGAATTTTTAAGTAAAAGTTTTACTAACAATAGTTATAGTTGGAAATATTATGGTGCAACTTAATTATTTAAGAACATTAAAATCGTAACACGAGAACGGTGATACAATATTATCACATTTAATGTTGTGTTATGTAAGAACAATAACAAGCATGATACGGCACAGGGAATAGTGTGTGAAGTGTTGTAGGATACTATGAAAAAGTCTTAGAAACGTCTAAAGAAGCTTAGAAAAGATAGATTAAATAACTAAGTTATCCATAGAAATGACATCATTGTCACAATGTTGCTGAAGGGGGATATCTAAACACTAAATTATAGTGGCTCTTTTTATTATTTAATGTTTCACGCGATCACTCATTTCATACATTTGCTTTTGAAATATGACTTTAATATTAACTAAATACATATTTAGTTAATATCAAATTCTTGAACATTCTTGAACCATGAATTGAATGTTACGTGTTCTTGAGAGGAGTCCGCAAGAAACATCAATAAATCGGAGTAACTTGGATCAGTGCGAATTGGAAAAACTGACTGACGTTGTTACATTGTAGGCCTTATTACGCCCACTTCTTCCAGATCGGAATACCGGTAAGGACCTCTTACAACTTATCAATTAAATAAATACTTTCTATCAATATTATATTACTGTGACCATAAATATTTTTAATATATTCGAAATTATGTATACGGTTTTCCTTACTTTGTCATTGGAAAAGGTTCTCAAAATCATTTATTATTTTTGTAGCTTTTACAAATTGCAGAATTACAATAAACCAGCACAGATAAGTTAGTCGTATGCACAAATCCATAATTGTAATACAAAAATTAGGTATATGAGGGACGTGAGTTCGGTGATGGAGTATTGTATTTTGATGAGTGATCGCGAAAATGTTTACGTCAATTTTTTGGGTTACGATGAGGATAATTAAAAAGAATATAGAAAAGATTACATACTGAATGTTTGTTTTTTGAGTGGCTTCAAAAAAATCTGTTATTTTCTATAGAGTGTTTGAATACTTGTTTGTGTAATTTTAGTACTAAAAAGACAGATTATAGTTTAATGATGATGCACATCCCACGATAGGTATTAACTCAGCTTTAGCAAAACGTATTACTCAGGATCATATTCAGAGAACGAATTCAGATATTAATTTGATGTTTTGTATATTTTGTTTGGTTATCGCAAGGAGTCTAATAACATTTCTCTTCTGTTTCTCTATCTGCCTGTGTGGCTGATATCCATGACATATAGTTTATTGTGCCTTATTTACTGGTTATTATTGTTATTAATATTACGCAAAGTTATTTTACCACAGTGAGCATATTATTTCACTTCATTAACAATTTTATAATTTTCCATATAATTAGAGATAGTATACTTTCATGTTAAATTAAAATTCGAAGTTCTTACATAATATAATTTCAAACCAGTACATTAGAACATTCAAAAGTTTATAGTGTATAATGATTTTCCAAAAAGACTTTAATCGTAACATCAAGATATTAGATATTTCAAAGTTTTCTAATTCTACATACGAAATTTTATTTAAAGTATAACCATAAACTAGTACACGAAAAATTTTTTTTAAATTTTTCCACTTTTATTCAGTTTCTTGCTGTTTATGATCGTACTGCTTCAAATGATGTTCTGCTGTTTCAAACTAGAGGACCAAAACTGACCAGGATTGAGTTTATGACCAAATGCCAATAAAAATTCTCCAGCTAATAATCAGCCTGACTTATCTGACTATGTCATAAGTTAGCTTGTTACTTTGTCTCAAAGTAAATATGGTAGCTACAGACAAATAATTATTCCTACTTATGTCACAGGGTTATAGGTCAGCCTGTCACTTTCGCTGTGTCACAGTCTGGGGAGGATATAGTGGGCTGTTCCTCTTAAAATAACAATTGTAGCTACAGAAGAAGACTCGTGTGACGAAGTCAGCTTGACACTTTTTCTGTGACACATTAGGGGAAGGATCATCTAGGGACTGTGTCTCTCAAAGTTAATATGGTAGCTACAGACAAATATTGACTATGGCTTGTGTGACAAGATCACTAGTCGACCTTCATTGTGTCACAGCCTGGAGAGACTATAGGGAACTGTTCTCTTGTACTGCAAATGGTAGTTAATGACAAATAACCACTTCGACTCGTGTGACTAGAGTAGACAACGACTTGTCACCTTGATAGTGTTGTAGCTTGGGGGGACGCTAGGAGGTACGTTCTCGTATTGGTTTAATTTCTCCTACCACTCTCACGTTACTTTCTGAATCAAAAGACAATATTTCTCATATTAAAATCCACAAGGTTATTTGCTGTTTAATATGATATAAAAGAAGCACAAGATTTTACTAGCTGTTTGTTGTGCATAATTTAGAAATGTTTTTTGGATCTCTTATTTAATTATTTCAACATTTGTATATAAAATATTTGTTTTTTTATTAAATTCGATAGTTATGTTTCGAAAGTATCGAGTACATGTTAATGGTGGGAAAAGGGTTAGGGATATAATTAAATTTTAAGTAAAATACATATTTAACTACAGTGGCAATAATAAATTTCCACGTGCTCTAATATACAATAATAGTTTTCGCTTGATATTTCCACTTTTAACTTCATCTCCGTTAAATGTTACATCGTAATATTCTATAATAGAAGCATTCTAAAGTTTCAAATGTCTTCTTCTTTTTTTTCTTTTTTTATTATTGTATTGGTTTGGCACCTATATGAGCACATGTGTTTCAGGTGAATCATATTTCTGACGCAAATGTAGAGTTTGCCCTCTTCCCAAGATCAAGAAAATAGGGTAAAAAGTATATATTTATGGTAATTGTAATTTAATTAAATGTTATTGTTTTTTGTTCCATTACTGATTTGGCCTCTATTTTGAACAAGGAAGTACATACTACACTGCCTCTGATATCTGCATTGTTAGCAGTTACTCACTCCTTTGCACGCAATTTAGTAAGCTTTGCACGTATATGACTACTAGTAGTTTTTAATTCATAACCAAATAGACGGTAATAGAAGAAGGAACTGTTTTTAATACAGTATTTTAGCATCTAAAATGATAAAAAATTGACAGCTTTTGTTTTTCTTTCATGTAATTTAACCATTTTACCAGTAGTTTGTGAAAATAATTTCAATAACTTATACAACTAATAGACACAATGGAAAGAAAATATAAAATTAATCTTAACATTTAATTTAATATACTCCTTTGTGGTGTTGAGTGACTTTCGACACCACAGAAGAGAACATAAAAAATAAATTGTTATTTTATTAAAAAAATGCCACAACATTTGTAGAAATATTGTATACCAGTCGGTGCGATTATCAATTGTAGAAATGGACATAGTGTGAATTACACTAAATCATCTATAATTGTTTATAGATTTATGAATAGAATATACATTACGTATCACTGGAACTGTATATCGTACGTTCGAAATTCAAACATCAATATATTTTGTGTGGTTTACCATAAGAACCATTACAAGTAGAAACTCCACTGCTAATATTCCGAGGGGAATATTATTTGCCATTAAGAATTTACTGTTCTTTTAATGAGAATAATCGAGACTCGAAAATAGATATTTTAAAAATACTTTACGTTAGAATGAAGGAAAGTAATCAGCATTTTATCTTATATTTTGGTTTAAAGTAAAACACCACATTTTTCCTGAGAACCTAATCATAGCACAGAAAAATTTCGGCAATACATCAGGAGAGTTATGAGGAAACCCAATTACCGTCGTTTGGCCAGAACAGCAGTTTCAGCAAACTTCTGCTGAACTAGGCTGTATAGTGTAAAATCGTAATTGATGGATCGTCTAGTCTGTGAGCCACGGATGCAGATATTTTACACTTAACGAAGTATTCACTCAATGCGTGACGTTAACCGTAAAATCTGAAAAACTACTCTTTAAAAATCTAGCATAATCAAATCTTTTCTAATTTTCTATTCTATTTACCAATAATAGAAAATCTAGTTCCAGAAATTGATAAAATCTTGTACTCAAGATAGCCCTTTTCACTACAATCAATCACTTGTTGATTTACTTTGTAGTATTGTAAGTTGCCATCTATTACTAAAATTTGTTGGCATGGTAGAAATTAGTGCCTTAGTAGTAGCGTGTTTGCAAACATTTGTATCAGTAATAACTCTATGTTACTCAACGTTATTTAACAATGTGTATCGATGAAACTCTGTTAAAATAAAAAGCAAGCATTTATTTATATATTTGTATACAGATATGTTGACGATTTCTATAATATTGAATATTTTTAAAATGATTTATTAATATTCTAATACTGTATACGATTCTTATAAACATTAGTACTCTACGACGAGTATTAACCTCCGGATATAGCGATAACTAAATCATATCATCTCGACACGGAACTATTCTAGTTGTCTGATGGAATGCAACACTGAACAGGAAATGAACTCTTTATTATTATGCCCAACCTAATTGCATTTAATGTTTATTGATGGCACAACTGCGAAAAAATATTACTTTTTCCTCTATTCCAGCCGGCTGATGAGTGTTTACATGATCACAAAAAGAACACTCACAGCTTTAAGCGATGTATTTGTAAAATTGCGTGTTTCCATGCAAAGCAAGTAAATATTGTTCATGTAATTCATTGTAAATAATTAAAAATTACTGTTTGTAAAAAAGTTTTTTAAAAATATGATATACTAAATTTATATACGTTACATAGTAGTATGGTATGTGTGTATACATATACATATTATGTCTGTAAACAGTGTAGATATTTTGGAGTTGTCATATAGAATTCAATTTTTAAATTTATATTTAAATTGGCCAACAAGTTTTAATATAGACATTACTGTCTATTTTAATACACACACCTGTAAACAATGCATGTAGTCAAAATATGAAATAGGTACTCACTCAAATCTCTCCAGACAGTCACACAATTGTTATCGTCATTAGAGAAAAAATTAGAAATTTAATACAGAACAGGTATATTTAATAGCTAATCTCATTGCCGTTTCACGTTCTCATTTAATAATAAAAAATTACCAATGAGTATCGTGACGGTATCAACAATTTACGAAGAAAAACATTCTTTTGCGACAATTAACGTAATATTTACCAGTATTTTAACATAAATATATAGTGTGTATTATTCATGATTAGCTTATTGGAATTTTCAAGAGCGTTTAAACAGTTCAGAGAGACTTACAGTTTCTTCAATAAAAATTACCGAATTGTTCCTCTTTCAGGGTGACGCCAGCTGTACTTCCAAGATGATGACGCATCGCCACATTTTTCAAACGTTTTTCCATCTACTTGAAAAAAGTTTCGAAATAAATGGATCAGTCGTGGAGTTCCTATACACTGGCCAACTAGGTCATTAGATCATACTGCCGTGACCGTAAAAATTCATTAAAATAAACTATTCAATTTATGTGTAACTTATTTTTCCCGTGTTGTTTAGAATGTGATTTTTATAGATAATTTAGATCTTTTTCTTGGTAAATTTAAAAAAGTTATTTTTGGCTATATATAAAAAATCTTTTTTTTTACTGTATTTTTTGCATTTGAGACTGTTTATCTTTAGAAAATTACTTAACTTATAGTTATGCGAGGTGTTTTATTAAATTAATCAGATATAAAAAATATGAAATTCGTCGCTATTTTACCGTAATTTACCTTACCAGAATTTCAGGACGATCTCGTTTTACGTAGTAAGCTTAAATCCGGGCGAAATCTTTCGCTAACCGTAACTCGCTAACAAAGCATTTCTGAACTCATGTTTGTATAAGCATTTGTCATTATTTTTACACAAAGAATGAGCTCTCATACTTTCTGCATATCATCGAGAATCACCCTATATAATGCTGTAAAAAACATGGACGTTGGAAACAGGAATCTTCAGAAAAAATTTAATAAAATCTTTAAAGTAATCCAAATTTGAGCGAAACCTTATTTTAGAGATATTGATTACATGAATATGAATAGTGAAAATTATACGAATATTCACAGTACAGTAGAAAGTGGTAAAGTACATATTGAAGTATTATTGTATTGTAATAGCATATAACAGAAAAATCACTATTTTGTATAGTTCCACGAGTACAAGTAAAGGTGGTAAATTTAAACAAATATTATCGAGATATTATGGGTTTCGATACATGACGTCATGTAAAGACCAGACAAGTAAAATTTATATGAGGATATTTACAGTTATTTACTCGTAACATAGTAAGTAAGATTTGTTGTGGATGTTTAACATAAATGAAGATTGTATTAGATTTATTTATCAATTCAGCCCATCTTTGTTAAACAGTAAAATAGTTAACAACAATTACATATTAATCCTCCTTTCTCGGGTTGTTTTGTTCTATCAGAGTTGAAAAAATGCCACAGCTACAAAAATCTATTTATTTAGTGTTTGTATTGGGATCTTGAAACAATATCTCTTGGCGTAGCATTACATCTATTGAAGGTAAATAAACTATAAAAACTTTATATACATTGTTAATCTATGATATTAACATGATATGTTTTTAGTTTCTGTTAATTAACCCCCAATAATCTGTATCCTCAGATTTGTTAAATTCGTATAGAAACTCGTGTTTCTTAAGAAAAAATTTATTGAAGTCTATTGTTAGTTACTGTATAATCACTATTCAACCAAAGTCTGAGAGAAGTTTTACATTGGCCAGAAAAGATTACACAATGAACGGCGCCCCAAGGACTCTCTGTAGTTGTGAGATTGTTATTATATTTCATAATTGGCTTTGCCCCACTGGCCTGCTTCAGATAAGCAATTATATTTTTGTTCATTATTAATAGTATTTATTATCGTCTGTTGTACCTTTTTATTCCAAGAGATGTTTCCCTTTCATATGTTTACTTTAAGAACATTTCATTCGTATTTTACTAGTTTATAATTGAATTAATGATAGTAATTCCTCACATTTACTCCGTTATAGTACACAAATGGAAAGTGTATCTCTCTCATCAATAATATAATCACAATCAATTATATGCTATCCACTTTATATATACGAAAGTTCGATCTTTAGGTGTATGTATATTTCATACTTAATCAAACAATACCCGGTAGGCAAACTTAAACGGAATTTGGCATGTACATCAATTATATACCAGAATGAGACAAAGGCGTATTTTATATTTCAAATACCAACCAGAATACGCTTAAAAGTCTCAAAGTGTTGCTGTATTTTATATTTTGATAAATAAATATCAGCTGTCTTAATGTGGTACAAATAGTAATGACAATTAGCATTATGCAATTTTTTATTTTAAATGGCAGCAATTATTTCTAATTCAGAAGTATTAGTTTATTTTAGACTATTTAGAAATTTACTGCAGAAACAAAAAATGTCTATGTGTAATCGTAGGGTACTTGAAATTGGTTTTCTCAGATATTGTGGGACGGTATATTTACATTACTCCAGCTGAAGAAACAAAATCGTAGGCTCGGGAATCGCCATAATTCGACATAATATTCATTTCGTGACTAAATCTGAGGGAACAACCTGATGCAATGAGTTTGTGAATATATCAAGTGGAGTCACAAAGCAATAAACCAAACATTAAATACATTGTTTGGAACTGAAAAACGTCGAAAGAAATTGCGTCCATTTTTCATTGATAATGGATGCGATACAGATTGCGTATGTAAATATTGATATAATACCTAAAATCAAGCAAGCAAACATATAATATATTGAAATAATAGAGGATAAATAATGTAGAGGAAAGGGAAGCAAAATCATATATTGTACTGTATCAGGTTACAGTTATTTATACCTTTGAAAAAGGAGTAGTAAAAGTACAAATACAGACAATGAGTTGGCAGGCACATAATGTCGGCATACATTTACTGTTAGGGAATTAAACTAATCATAAATATTATTATTTAATCAAGACAGTTTGAAAAGTTCTTGTCTTTCCCCATTTTTGTGTATGCTCACATAGTCGCAAAGGTACTTTCCAAAAAATTACATTGAACTGTTTAAGTTACAGTGAGGAGATGTTACTATTGAAGATTAAGGACAACCAAAAACTATGAGTTTTCTTTATATCCTTTACACACATCCCTTATTCCATACAAAAAGCAAAGAAGTACTGTAGTAGGATTTTTTGCCCAACGTACGATATAAAGGTTGCCACAAAGATTATATTATCAGAACAATAACTATCATAGGTTTGAAATTGTTTACCAATATTCTTACAAACGTTTATTTGCACATGCGATTTATCATTATTCAATATTACTCAAACCTTTATTATTTAGGAACCAACTCCAGAATCTAATTTAATAATAAATTGAAGGAAAGTTGAAATTGTACGTTAGCACAAGTGTTAGATCAATACGTTTTCCTCCTATAACAATTTTATTCTTTGTCAAACATTTAGTCCATAACAGCTGGTAGAACATTTGTTGTTCATTATAAATTATTTGGATAAGTATGCTGCATTAAATTTTACCTTACTTAAAAATACGTGGGATGTATGAGGTTTGACCAAAACGTCATGAGTAATTTTTATTTGAACTATTTTAATTTATTTTAACACATTGATTTCATCACCTTCAAAGTAGTTTCCTGGGCAGCGATGCAGCGGTGTAGGCGTTGTTCCGGTGCGCCTGAATTAGCACCCCCTGGACATAGCACCCCCTCGCTACTGACGTCATTTTGACGTCACGAAAGGGGGTGCTAAATCAGCACAGTGGCCGTGTCCAGGCCCTGAATAAGCACCCCCTTCGAATACGGGGGTCCTAATTCAGCGCCTCGACCGTGTTCATGTGCTGATTTAGCACCCCCTTCGAATAGGGGGGTCCTAATTCAGCGCCTTGACCGTGCTCATGTGCTGATTTAGCACTCCCTTGAATCTGGGGGCTGCTAAATCAGCGCCGTATTGATGAGATGAATAATTACTCCAACGGAATATAGTAATAAACGTTTAACCATATTGCGATTTATTTTTCAATAAAATAAAATAATATATATATATATATATATATATATATATATATATATAATTTAAATATATTGCAATGAGTATATTTACTGCATTGCTGTGGTTTACTTAAAACTTCAAAAACAAACAGTTCATTACCAATTATAAAAATACTATGCATCAAATATACTTAAGTAAAAAACTAGGTTCTAGGCATTCAAATACAGGTTTATTTTAAAGTAAAATTAATTTGAAATCGTGGTACGAACAACGCAGAGGAACTGATATTGCGTAAATCCGGCATGTGTAATAAATATACATGGTCAGAGATCAACCACTTTAAAAACAATTATTTATTTATTTTAATTTTTCGAATACCAATCAAAAGCGGGAAAATTTAGAACCGTGAAATTGTAATTTTGCGACGGCTAAGAGCCAATTATTTTTAAGGACGCATCATAAACTGAATTATACTATTTAAACTGAATAGTGTAATTCAAACACACTTGACAAACAATTTAAATATTATTTTATATCTACAAGAATAAATATCATTCAGTTATATCCATATCAGTTAGTTCAAACTATAATTTAAAACAAAGTTGAAAACAATGTTAAAACACGTAGCAATAAATATACTACCGTATTTTCAAAAGCGTTATTGCTGTAAAAACATACATTTATATACTGAGTATTATGGATCTACATTGCTTAATTTCCCCTCTGTCGGTTAGTGTGCGTTTTTTTTGTTGTTAAAAATGGAATATCTTGGAAAATCTCAACGAGTAGTAGGCCACAATGCAAATATCGAGTAAACGGCAGCTCCAGAATATCTTATGCCAATCGCCAATCGTGCTCACATCTTAGTCCCTTCATTTTAAAGTACAGGAAATACATTAATATCTGTTGCCAAGCAACTTTTTTTCTAATAAATTAAAAACTACTAGAGATATTGCAAATGTATCAACAATGAACGCCTTTATGAACAATGAAGGACAAAAACAAATGTCTTAATTAACAATAATAAACTGTTGTATTTATCATAAAGCTTCAATTTATTCACAATATATGTGAAAAAACTAAATAAAGTGACAAGGTTATCTGTTATATATTAAGAATAATAAAGAACAAGAAAATTCGTACAGTAATATTCAGACAATAATGCTTTTATAGATGACAAAATCAAAGATAAGCGGTTTTATTGGAAATACATCTGATTGTCGCTTGACTAAATTTTCGTAAATAAATATGTCCTAAAACAACAGGTATTAAAATAAATTCATTAAACGTGAAATATATGATTCTATTCTATCCTTAGATAGGCCTAAAACATATATTTCAAATGTTTTGCATAATAAATCACAAAAATAAAAAAAATAGGGATAAGATACTCTAAAGCTGATATTAATTTATTTTCACGAACCATGTTTTTTTACAGTAAAGATGCTCTTAATAAGTTATTTATTATTAGTTTGAAATAGTATTTGAGTAATTAGATTTGTGATACAATCCACGATCAGATTTATTCTTGTATACCTGCTGGATTTTAAGACATTCAAAGTTAATCAGATTTAATGGCCGCCATTTCGAAAGTATTAATAAATATTGTTTATAACTGGCCTTATTACCACAAATATTTGATCCAAATTAGGTAGGATTTGTTTATTCGTTTTAAGATATTAAAGCGAATTTGTATATAAAAAACACATACAGACTGACGGATAGGAAACTAAGCACCAAAGATCTATTTCCATATTCTGAAATGCGTTTGCCCATGACCTGAGCAGTTGCGGTATATAGACTTGTCCTAAGAATTACAGGACACTCTGTACATAAAATTATTATAGAGAGTGTTCCACAATCTCTACCAATATTTTCAGACATTATTCATGGACCAAAGGCAAAAACAATCATATTCACCTTTCTAAAACTCAATAATTACTCTAATAGCCACAATTTTGTTTTGTTTTTGTCTTTTTTACTTTACTATTTATATTTGATGGATTGTTTAGGTTAAAATTTTGTATATACCTTTATAACCTTAAGGAAAATCCAAAATTTAAATTTCTTACAAGCTTTATTTCAAAATAGTGATTTCTAAAAGATCTTTAAGCGTAAATATCTTAAAAGCGACATATGGTAAAAAAAGATCTAAATTATTACACAATTTAATAAAAAATCTAACGATACCAAGTTTTAAAAATTGGTTGTGAAATAAGGGAGATAGTTTGTTTTTTAAAACCAATTACTGTTTTTTAAAACCAATTACCAAAGAATATCCGCCTTTATTATATGACTGAATGTGGGCTGCAACAATCAGCTGTTTTGATTTTAGCTGCTCTAATCAAGTGATTTTAACATTACATTGCTGAACTGTGGTCATAATATTCTTAATTATTTCTAAACAAAGTTTATTTTGATTGAGACGTCAGAAAAAAACACTCTCATACATGTTGATTACTTAGACCGAAAATTAAAAATGTCTTTGTAGTTATTATATGTCTATTTAATATTTTGTTTTTAAATGGAAAACCTCAGACCTACTTTTGGCTTGTAAATTTATACGGAGTTTGTAGATATGCTATTGATTACGGTGTTAAACGTAGATGCTTAAATTTACCAGTAAAGATTGCTATTTGTTGCAGTTGTCAAGTTTGTTCTAACCGAGGTTTGAAGATTTTGTTCTACCCGGAAAATAAAACATTAAAAAACATAAAAGTTTACTGTATACAAAATGAAATATTATGTATATTTGTATAGTATTTTTTTTTTATTATTAATGAAGTAATATTTATGCTTCTATACATCTGTTTACTACCTAGTTTACAAATCAGTTATAAAAATTACAACGAATTGAAAATTAGAGTGTAACAAAATTCTCTACACTTTCCGATATAAATAGCCTTAAAATAAAAGTACAGCTAAGCTGAAGTGTAATTTTAAATTTTACCTTTTTATAGACGCTTTATTAAAGACTTCACTGAGATTTCACTCTTTTTACAATATTGTAAGAATGTTCATCCTTAAGTTTGACACTTCCAGATACATGGGGTTAGAAGTGCACGTCTGACTAATGTAACACACAATAGTTAAATATTCTTTAACTGCATACAAAAAGGCGATGATTTTCAGTTTTTGTCCATACATCATTACCGTGTTCTACTTTATCTTTTCTCTTTACTCGTGTAAAATTATCCGTTACCTAGAGAGTATAATATGCCACACCTTGGGCCTGTACACTCAAACATTGTTTGATTTCTTCTTATATTTTTTAGGAAATTTCATCAAACAAATTCACTATACATAATAAGTTATGTATTAATATAGGAATAACAACTGAGAATAACATCGATATTATTACTCAACCACTCGATACGGCCACATCAGTTTGAAAATTAGGGTCGGTAGTGCACGGACGGGTTTCGTCAGCTTCGTCAAAATTATGTGTGGACCTACAGTCCTACAATCGATATTTGCAGGTTGATTTCACTCTGTATATTTCATATTTGGTAGACGGCCAATATATAACGAGCAACGATGTTAAGGCAAAAATAACGAGTTTCAAGTTTTTAAATGTTTACTAGCTGATACCCGCCCCTTCGTACGGAATTTTTTTAGAATAACTGGTACGTCATAGACATCTCCTTCATGTCTTTAAAAAAATGGCATACTACTGATGAAATAAATTATGGTAATTGGAAAATATTCCAATTTTAATTTCAATGCGACATTCCATGATTTTTTGAACTGATGTTCTAAAGTAATTAAAAATCACGATCCCTCCTTTCCTAAAGTACTGTAGGTAATAAAAGATTTATGATCCACATTTGAAAATAGGGTTACTCATAAAAGGAGCAACAAAACATATATGTGGGAATACTTTACATGTAATAGTTGATAACACTTAATATGAAAGTCCCAATATGAATTCTATTATTCATTCTCGTAATATTACACTAATTATCATCGATACCGTTAGAAAAAGTAATATAATCGAGGGTATAATCCTTTACCAGAGGGATATATCTGCTAGAAGTAAGATGGACAGAAGTCGACCAAACATTTTTTTACATTAACTAGTTAGGAAGAAACCTTTGCGGATTAATATACTTCATCCTTAGCTACCAATGCCTCATCCATAAGTTTTTTATCACAGTGTTTAAGTTCATAAACTAATAATGTATCTTCAAGTTGTAGCCTCATGTGAAATGTATTTGATGTTTCTATATATTACTTTAATCATGAAAAATAGTTAGGCATGATTCTATAGAGGATATTTTACACGTAAGCAATAGTAATACTTATGGGCGTAACCTTGAGATATTTTTGTGAGTACCATTCTAACGGATTTTTGTGTAGTGTTAAGTCTATGTAGCTGTTCCATTGTGCAGATGATCACTGTACGCCTAATAGTGCATAAGATAAAAAATTATAATCTAGTTTCTTACTGCAGATGGTTACGAGTAATTATTTAAGGGCAGGTACTGAAAAATTATTTCTGTAATAAATGACAAGTCAAAAACTGTAATTTTCATACTTCATCTGTTTCATTCTATAAAACCTAATTTTGAAATGTAATTAAAATTAAATATGAAACAAAAATGCAGCAGAGAAAAATTCTATACTGTGTGACAGTGAACTATTTTGCCTAAAATACGAGCCTAAATTGTTTACAAAATTATTTGTTGTAATTGTTTTTTTAAATTTGAGTTAATTAAACTAAAAAAAGAAGATTCCATTTCCGTGAAGCTATTAAATGAAATAAATACTTTAATTATGGATTCATATACAAATAACATAGTTTTAATTATATGTAGAAACATGTTTCATTGAGTTTTCACGATTGGGTTAAGCTTGAACTGTTAATGCTCAGTGAATACCCTTAACTAGACAATGAGTAGACTAGATCTTTCATTGGTATGGACGCCCAGTACTCAATACCTGTACAATAAAAATGACACAGCAAAGATACTAGACTAAATGTGTATAAAAACCATAATTACATTTTACCTTCCGTAATATTCCAAAAATCGACTCAGAATCGACGAGAATTTTATGTTTTTTAAAGATATATTTAGCAGTGCGTTAATTAAATTTACAAACATATTAACTGAAAGAATAAACTGAAATAGAATAAATGAAGGATATGATTTAATTTATTATTTTAATAAGTGATATATAGAACAAATTAAGAAAGCAAAGTCATGAGTGAAAATTATTACACAAATATGAAAAATGCGTATGAGAGGGAGGAGTGCTAAGGTCTATTACCCTTGTTAGTCGGGGCATTATTATGTAATATTAAGTCTATGGTAATTTTTAAGAGAAAGTAGCCATATTTGATTATTATATTATTTAATCGTTCATCGGAAATTGCAAAACAATCGTAGATAGTAGCTTATAAGTGGCAGCGTCACAAAAATCCAGATAACAACTATTATATTTATGATTGAATTGAATATGTAAAAGATAAATATCCTTTTTGCTGGTTGAATGCTAGGGGGTGCTAATTCAGTGACTGAGCCATGTCCATGCGCTGAATAAGCACCCCCTTGGAACAGGGGGGTGTTAATTCAGGGCCTCGACCATGTTCATGCGCTGATTTAGCACCCCCTTGTAGTCGGGGGGTGCTAATTCCGTGTCTGGTCCGTGTCCGTGCGTTGAATTAGCACCCCCCTGTCGTGACGTCAGAGCCCGAGGGGTGCTTATTCCAGGGAGTGTTAAAGCAGCGTCCCCGTTGTTCCCACTCTCCATACCATTGTTGGAATTCAACGACTGGTATCACCTTTAATTCCTCGATTGTAACGTGAAAACATTCAGTTTTCAATAGTATCAAGATGACACCCGTTAAAGTTTTCTTTTATCTTAGGAAACAGGAAAAAGTCACATGGACTGAGATCAGGTGAATTGGAGGGTTATAAAAACAAAGGAATACCTTTATTGATCAAAAACTGTATTTGATAAGCATGGCCTTGACTTTTAATTTACTCATGCGAGGTCTCCTTGGTCAATAAGGTTAGAGAGATAAATTCACTTCTACCGCCAATGTACGATTAGCTCAGGGTTTTCAAGAATAATTGTAGAGTTCATAAGATAACTTATCATAAGTATTCTATAACGTTACTAATATATATATATATATATATATATATATATATATATATATATATATATATATTAGAAACATTCTGAGGCACATATTTAGGCAGCTGGTTCACGTGAGAAGCTATCAAATGTGCTAAATTACTAATGTGAAGATGTCTGGCTCCATCTTCACATGAAACCAGACATCTATAAATAAAAGGATACTAAAAGGAAAAGGACAGAAAATAATTATTGTGGGGCTAAAATCTTACTTCTCTTGGCTCATGTTACTTATTGTACCTGATATGAGTAGTATATGATCATATGCATATATATGAGTAGCATGTTTGATTCTATAAATTTAGAAATCTGTAACAATAAAATGAGTGTTTAGTAGTAGCTTAAAAGCTTTCTTCTGAAAAGCTTTCATCTCTATGTTTCGTATAAAAAGTAAACCGCCCAATAAAGAAATGACAAAGACACATTGGACTTGTCGCGTGATACAGACGAATTATTCAAACGGTGTCCACTATAACGCCTCCTATTACATGCACAGGCTACGGTTAACAGTCAGTAATTATGACACGTGAGCTACACTGTGCATTCAGTCTACAGATATTTTGTAGAAATATTTTTATAAATTTATAATAAATGATAAAGAATACTATAAAAGTTAATATCAAAATTTCATCTGAAATTAACACTTGATAACCAATATAATGTCAAGCTGTTCCTGTGACTTGACTTTAAGCAAGAAGCTTACAAAATTTCAAACTAACATTTTGAACAAGAGTATAGGAATATAATTATATTGGAATCTAAGTTGTGGACCTAATTATCATGCAATGAGAGAAATGTTTCACTCAGTTTTAGATTTTAACAAGAAACTAGTCTTATAATCAGTTAATTTACACTCGTCAATATCTTGATTAATGTTTAAATAACAATGCTATTCATTATCATTCAATAATATTGCATAATTTTTAATAGAGGATAGAGTGGTTTAGTGGTTACAAAAGTTGTTAATAGTATTATGTTCTAACGTTTCTTCAAATATAAACATATGAGTACCAATAAATCAACAACAACAAAAAACCATCAATTTAAACCCAAAAGCTCGTTTTCATTTCAATCGATTTGAAATTGATTTCCTAATGAATTAACTTGTGATTCAAACACACAAGCATGATGTTAGTGTGCAGTTTAACAAACGGCAATAAATTAATGTAATGTCATACTTCCATCACGGATGCTTCACACAGCATGCAATAATGTTATGATCACTTCTGTACTAGAGAAATGAGTAATTGGTTTATTAAATTTTAAAACGGGTTTAAGGAATTAAATATGGAACTGAATGATATGTGTCGATTAAACATTATAAATTACCACACTTGATACAAAATATAATATGAGAATATTTAAACAGTGAATTGTAAAATAAAGTAAGTTGCGTATTTATATTGTAATAATATAATAAACTCATTACATCATTCTCAACCATAACTAAATTAATTATAAACATATATCATAAATGTTACAAAGTCTATTCCTTTTACAAGGAACATCTATGGTTACAAATCGTAAATACAGATATTTTAAAGATTAATCAAATATATTACAAGCCCTGCAAGTCGATTGATATGACAATAGCAAAAAACACTTTACTCTTTAAAAGAATATTTTTACTACTAGTAATATCACTATGAAAATCATGAAAGTAATTATACAATTTATTTCGTAAAAGCGCTTAGGCAGCAAATCTAATTGAACGGACACTGATCGGAAAGCCTTTTACTTTAACCAAATGCTTACAGTTCAAAAGAACAGTAAATTTGTGCTCGTTATTTACAGTTCGTTATTAATTACTAATTTATTTATCTAATTGTAGCTTTTAGCACTATTAAAAATAACATTTACATGGAATTTATTAGGTCAGGAATTATGTTAATAACATATACCGTAGTTCAATACAAGCAATCGTTACAATATTACATCTATTTTACCTTTGAATTCGAGTTTAAGCTTCCATAGCACAGGTTTGTGCCATAGGAATACGGATTATAATCTCGAGAGACTAGACATTCTACAAAGGGACAGCCCTTAAGGAATGCAACCACCCTCCCTCGGAGGGGTTGTTTCTTAGTACACAACAACGCTTACATACATACACATCCTGTGTTCACTTGCACGTATATCAACGCATTGTTTTTTTAATAAAAAACATTGTTTTTAAAGCCTAATATTATATAAATTAATAAATTGTGTAAAAAATGCTATAAGTAGTTGCAATAGCTAAACAGATACTTCCTGGTACTAACAGATTGGATAATATAACATAGAAGGACTTTGTTGGAAACTCTAAAAGAGAATGATTTAACATGATGTTTGTTCAATAGAATATAAAAACAAATTTTTATCGTAACCTAAAAGGATTTAAATCAGTTTTATCTAAAAATGTTACACATAACTACAATAAAAAAAACTTAATGATAATAATCCCAGTTTTAACTATTTGTTATTTCTGGGTACTTTTGCAGCAAAAGTGTTACTTTTTGAAATAAATGTCAATCAATGTTACTGTTTTGAAAGATTGAATATAATAAATAACCAGCCAAAATAACCATTTCATAATATCTAAAACACCTGTTTTCGTTCTCTCTCACAATCCCTATAACAGCATTTACCGCACATCAGAATTATGGAAGATTCGTTATGCCAAGTACTACCAATAACAATGTGTCAGTGGGATCTTAAATTTTGAACTTTATAACTAAAATTATGCTTTACTTAAATGTATAAGGCAAATGGTTCGAAATCTTCCTCAATGCTCTCGACGAAAACAAAATATTTAGATACTTTAGAGACCAGATTTTGGATAGAATTGAAAATCAAATTGGCTTTTCTGGAGCACTATTGCTTTTGTACACAGATACTTATACATTGAATACGTAATAAAGCATTAAAGATGCTTCCTTAGAAAGCATTGAACATTCTCTGTAGTATCTCGTAGAGACTATGCAAAGACAAAAGCGTCCCAAAAAATCTGTGTTTAGAAAATATTAAATAGTTTTGCCATTCACGGTATTTAGGTAGTTCTTACCAGGGAACGATAGCTGGTAGATATAGAGTGAAAGAATGCAGTCTAGGTTGCTTGATAATAAAATCTCAAAATATCACAGACAACATGCTTCTACGTTATTATGGTTGCATTGTAGTTACAAGATCCTAGAGCATTTAATGATCATTTTTTTATAATTAAAAAAGATAAAATGATATGGAATCGGCACTAAAAACATTTATAACAAATGGCTACTGATTTCCTTTGTACTATTGCATCCCATTTTAAATTTTAAAAAAATATTGCGTTTTTCTACCTATATGTATTACAGCTAGACAGTTACTGTACAGTTTAACATGTTGACTGCGGCAGACTTCTTAGGACGCATAATCAGAATATATAGCATAGACAGATCACTCAGCATAGAACAGCAATGAGTATGTTCATGTTTTCCTCCAAGAATATTTAATCGAAGGCAAATAATACATGAAAAATTGGGGAGAACATTTTAGTCAATCGTCTCTCCTAAATGATTATGGAATTGGAATTGGAAAATGGAATAGTAATTTATAATAAGTTATAATAATAATTTCTAGAAGAAATAAACTACGGGTTGCAAATTCTCAGTTGTGCAAGATCGTTTAAGATAACATATGTAATGTACACCCCTGAGGTGTATAATAAATTAGAAACTCCCACCCTTTATCACTGGCATGTTTGCACGTTTATACATTGTAAATTAAAGGTTTCGAACTACCTAGAATTGACCACAGGCACTTAGTAACAGATACAGCGGGTCGCAGCGATAGTGGTTTGCACTAACCAGCACTGACCGATATCTCGCCACCCAACAATGATATTTACAAACTACTACGTCAGTGTTAGATCAATAAAGTTTATCTTAGTGTGATATATTCACGTCACTATAAAAGAAATCAGGATTAATTCAACAATGACTGCTCCCTAACTTAAAACTCATTCACTACGTTAGTATAGCTTAGTTGCTAGTACAATACATATAATATGTGTACATTTGTTTAATTATTATAGAGTAAGTAACTAATATAGTTAAATGACAGTTTGTGAACACATAAGCTTTTAATATGTTTATGCTAAATTACTTTATTTAAAAAGCGGAAATTTGTGCAACATATTTCACATTTGTTTTTTAGAACTATATTTATCATTGTGAAAACATATTTTTAAAACATATATATGTAACTCTCAGCAAAATTGCAACTGCTAAAGAGGAGCAACTGACAGCTGAAAAATGCTTAAATCATAAATATTCAGTTGTATATAATATTCCCGTTGTGTTCACTCGTGTTGTTCGTACACATGACAGCAAGGACTGTTACACCACAGCTACTAATTACTGTTACGCACGGATTTGTGGATACATATCATATGCCAAGTTTAAAATTACATTAGAACATTTTAACCTGTATTAAAATGTTATTCCAGAAAATAACATGTATATCAGCTGCCTATGATAGGTGCTAAGAAGTATTGGACACTGTACCACGTTTACCGAAGGATGGGATTTTACCCAACCAAATAAAGCTTTAGCCTTAGTGAAGCTTACAATAATGTTACTAAACCACACCGATAGTACACATACTGATATAATTCTGACTGATAACAGTTTTAGTCTTGGTCTACACTTGAACGGTATAACTCGCTTAGCTCTCAAGATATTCTGTGGACAGGCAGACACGTAGACATAATCTATTTTGCCTTAACCTTCACTAATGCTGAACCAAATATACACAATTTGTAGCATACATTGATACATTGTACATAAAACTTACAAGGTATTTGCATTAACTACGCATACCTTATTTCTTTAAATATGATCATTTAGGATGTAAGACGGCTCTTTAACTATACTTGTCAGACTATATATATTTTGATCTATTTCCAGCACTTATTATTTTCATTTTCATAAACTAGATATAACATTCCTTATTAAATTTAATGTTAACAATTTTAAATTATTTAAGGTCTCTTTGAGATTTTTTATATTGTCAATATTTACACATATCACGCCAGAAAACAGTACGTTAATATGAAAGTACTATTAATATAAAAATATTTTCAGTTAATTTACTGGTAAAAAAGTAAATACGATTTGATGTGGATTTTTAACATAAAATAAGATTGTATTAGGTGTAATTATAGATTCCGCCACTATTTTTTAAACAATAAAGTAGTAAGCAACTACAAACAGCGTTTTACATTCATAATACACGCTTCAAGGTTAGATGAGCAAAATTAATATAAGAATATTCACAGATAACTAGTCGTGACATAATAAATAAGATTTTTGTAAATGTTTATTATAAGGGAAGAATGCAATAGGTTTAGTTATTGATTCGACCACTCTTCGTTTACGCCACATTGGTTACCAACAACAAGCAGCGTTTTACCATTTATGAAGCACTCCTAATTTAGCACTTAAAACATTATTTACTGTGCTTCAGCATTTTCCATCTTTCTTTCACCTTTTATCTTCTTCTTTCACAGTTGGAAAAGAAATCAAAGCTACAAATAATATATTTACTAATGTTATTTATTCGAGTACTGAGCACTCTTGACCAAACATTAGTTCTATTAGAGATACATAAATATCAATCTTGTGTACATTGTTTAAGTTATTATATTAAATATGCTTTGAATTCAGTTTCTATTAATTCTTGCATAACAGAAAGTATCCTCAGATTTTTTCATTCTCATAGAGAAACTCATGTTTCTTAAGAAAAGTTTAATTAAAGTTCATTGTTTGTTATTGAATAATCACTATTGAACCTATGCCTCAGAGAAGATTTTCATTGGTCCGAAAAGATTACAGAATGAATGGCTCCCTTCGGACTTTCCAGCGCGAGTTGTGAGGTTGTTATTATATTTCTTAATTGGCTTTGCACCGCTGGTCTCTGCCGGCTACAGATAACCAACTCTCTTTTTGTTCACAATTAATAGTATTTATTATTGTCTTTCGTTCCGTTTGTATTCTCTAACTGAGATGTGTTTCGTTATATATTTACTTCAATAAATTATATTTTCTAACTTTTTAAATTATTTGAAGATAGCAATTTGTTACTGTGACTCGTAATGTACTTTTATTTATAACTTGCACGTATTTATATGTGAGGCTCCCAGTGGGAAGATGTTAAAGTCAGGCATGAGCATATTTTTATTCCAAAATATTCTTAAAGGCACTATTGTTAGTACTGAAACAGACTTAGAGTTTCATTATTTTTATTTTAGCAAATAAACAGCTGTTGTAATGTCCTACAAATAGAATTGTCAAGAAGACACTCGTGTGATGTATGATGTGCAGTGTGTGGTACACATTTTATTGTAGGTGGAAAAATTGAAAAGTTCGTTAACTTATTTTTGAATATTTTGACTTTAATAAAAAAAATTTTATTTGTACACGTGGGGTACCTAAAACTGGTTTCCGTAGATATTTTGGTACGGAGTATTTACAATCAAGTAGCCGAAGTAAAAAAAAAAAAAAAAACTGAAAGGACTGGGCATTTACATGATTCAACGAGCCAATTAACTCCGTAACTACAATTTGAAGATGTAAACTACCATAGTGTACCCGTGATTACAGCATATGGAATCACAAAGCAATAGACCGAGAAGTAAAACGCAGTTTTTATGACAGAAAAGTTGGTGGGACATCAGGTGGTTTTTCATTGATGACGGATACGATACAGATTAGGTATGTAAGTATTGATATATAGAATGAACTAAGGAAAAAGATAACATAGCGATGTTAATAATAAAAATAATTACTAATTGATTATTAATTAGTAATTAATTGTTAATTTCGCATACTTATAAACACCATTACCACATCTGGAGCAGCTCTTTTCTCTACAACCTATCCATCAGCGACGTGTCATCTGTGATATGGTTTTTCTTTTCAAACTGATTAATGTACTGGTGGATTGCCCCGATCTCCTGGCAAAGATAGGCTTGACTGTCCCAAGGGGTACGAGATCCAACTCAGTCTTCAGTCGAAGATTCTTTCCAACATCTTATGCCTTCATCTGTGGGCCTTGTTTCATGGGACTCTTCCTTCCTTCAGACGGAATGTTAAGCAGCTCAACAACCTGTTATAAACGGCTTTTTTTAAATTATGGTATGGTTTGAGCACATGTTGTTGGTTGCTAATAATTATTGTTTTTATTGTTGATTTTTATCATTCTACGTTTATTGCTGTTATTGTTACCTTCGGCATGGTGGTTTGTTGCCATACCTTGTTGTTTTTGTTACTTTATTTTATAGATTTATACGTGTAACTTAGTCATTCGTTTAGTTCATGCATTGCACCTATGTAGTAATTAAATGTAAGTATATTTAAGTATTATTGTTATTTGTTAATGTTAAATTTAGAGTTCTAGAATTTCTATATATTTATGGTTGTTATACTGTTGTGCTACTGTTATTACAGTTTGTTACTTATCTTTGTTGTTTTTGTTACATTATTATTATTTATTTTTGTATGCAACGTAGTCTTTCAAAATTTTATTCAGTTTACCATACTGTTAGTTGTCATAAGTACGATTTAAATTATTTTATTGTAGGTTGTTAGTGTTATGAGATCTATAGCATTTATTTTCTTTTTCGTTACTTGTTGTTGCAGTTGTAATTTTTTTGTTTTTGTTTTGTAAACTGTTACTTTTATAACATATTTATCAGCTTTGAATGTGCATATACACTACTGTTAACTATTTATTTACATTGTATTATTTGCCATCTAATTTTCACATTATTGTAAAATGGTCTGTACCGTTGGAATAAATAAATAAGTGTAGTGATAAGGAATCGGAAAACAAAAACATGTCCTATTCTGTACCAGCTTTACAGATATTTATGCATTAGAAAAACGAACATTGAGGGTGTAAACCAAGGCAAAGAGCTCGGTGGAACAAATAAGATATACGTTTAGTTTTATAGAACAAAATTTATCACAAATATTGTGACGTGTACTTTTCTGTTTTACCTGAGCAATTGTTATGTAGAACTGATCACTCTACATAACGAAATTTTACATCCAAATGAAGAAGCGCGCATTCATTGTTGCTGCAATAACAGAACGGTCACTGATTAGACGCCAATCAGCTGTTCAAATAAAGGAGTTAGGCTAAGGTGAGCCATTACCATGCCATTGATATTTTGTCGCTTGCGTATGTCAGTTAGTAAAATTTCAGTATAACAATTTTGTCTTTACAGAATTAAATATCTACAGTAAACTAAGCCTTGGGCCTCGTAGTAAGATTGTCAAGTCCTGTCGATAAACGTAGGAAATTAATACGTTAGCTGTAATAAATTAATACTAATCTAGTCTTTTAATAGTTCACGGAGATAAATAGTTGTAAATACGTGTTCATAGTGTCAAATACTGTAACCACATATTGTTTCTGTAAATTGTACATAATTAGGCCGAGATATTATCTCGTAACAATTGCATCGTCTCTCATAAATTTCCTTACTAAACTTGTTTATTTATTTATTTGTTAACTGTTCTATAAATAATTGAATCGGTAACTTTATGTCCTAATGTTTGTATATTATTTAGTTTTACTGATTTCAATGAGCCGCAGAAAATGAATAAAACTGATTTTATGAAGTTAAAGTTTCAATATTGGATTGCACGGACGATACAATCGACGGCTCGTGTGTGTGTTTTGGGTCCGCCCAGTTGGTGAGTAGACTTTACACTATTTATTCCATCGTGCTCCCCTGGGAGGTCGGACTAACTCCGTCAATGTCATTGTGGAGCCTCTACCTATCGGACTAGGCCTGAATAACTGCATCAGGGTGGATCCAGTTTCGACTTTGACAAATGGGACTCAACTTTAATTTAATGTCTAGCCATTATGTATTCATGTGAATTATTGTTTTGTAATTTTGTAGTTCAGGAATATGGTCATCATGATTTTGGCCACTGTAATTTTGTATTAGTAATCGGAGCGCTCCTACCGTAATAATTTTTAGTATTTTTATTTCAATTGGCCAACGAGTTAAGTTTAAGTTAAGTTAAATAAATATTTGTTTATTTAGTTTAGGACCTTAGCACTGTGAGAGAAATAGGCAATACAGAATGAAATATGTGAAATATTGGTTTTAATTTCTAATTGCCTGATATTTAATTAGAGACCTTGCAACTTACTATTAGAAAATAATCAACCGAAATCTGTGGCTAATTTAAGTACCTAAGGCTTAGTGTCGTAAACCTAATAGTTCTTGCGTGCATGGTAGTGGTCTCGATTGAGCATACCTGAGGGCAGGAAACTGTTCCTTGTTGGAGACCTGCGACTATCACACCCCATCAACAAGGTGGCGCCCTTATTACCGAGCAAACCGTAACCATCTGGGTATCCGTCAATCTTAGTAGTCCTCTGTCACTACGCAAGAACTTGGTTGTCTTGGCGCTCTACCAATACTCACGCCCTTCTCCACTGAGCGAGGCCGACAATATTGCTAACCCGCGAGGAGGGGTGGCAAACTGGCGCCCAACGAGGGGCCTTTCACAGAATATAAAATTGTATTGAACTTGTAGTGTAAATATTTTTGAAAGATAGTATTTAGTATTTT
Organism: Homalodisca vitripennis; assembly: GCF_021130785.1. Classification (NCBI taxonomy): domain Eukaryota; kingdom Metazoa; phylum Arthropoda; class Insecta; order Hemiptera; family Cicadellidae; genus Homalodisca; species Homalodisca vitripennis. The sequence goes on along the minus strand of NW_025777128.1, from coordinate 7,769 downwards.
TGTTGTTTGTTAGTATTGGGAAACACTGGTAATGTCTTGTTAATGGTTATGTGTTAAATTTTGCTAGTGTTCATGATCTTAAGTTAAATATTGGAAAAATACCTCTTTGCGAAACATAAAATAAATAATTTTGTTTTGGATTTGAACTTTCCCCGGTATGACAAACTGAGGATGATGTGAACTTACATAACCGTTGGTTGCATTCTAGTGTTGTTATTTGGTTGGAAAGAACTGCATTTTTAGGATTGGCTAAAATTAGTGCGAGGTGATATTTCCATGTGGGCTGTATGAATTATTCTGGTTATCTGGTGAATTTTTAGTATCGTACCTCACGATGAATGCGTATCATCTTCGTAAGACTGAGGTTATCTACGAACTTAAAATTAGGAATGTTGATACCGATGGCAACGCTAATGAACTGAGGAAGCGTCTGACTCAATGTTTTTCGGCTGACACCCAGGTTGATGAAACCGTTGTAAACTCTTTGGATGCCGATGCGGAATTGGAGGAATGCGAAGGGAAGTACCAGGACTTATCTTCGCTAGTGAGTGATTACGAAGGCACGAATAATGACAACGAGTTTCATCGTATTGTGGCTCGTCTTTGGCATCGGTATCTCCGAGTGGAGAGAATTCCGATTGGGGCATCGTCTGATAGTGAGCAAGCGGAAAGTAAGGAAAAGTTGCTGAGTAGAAGTAAGGAGCTATTGGATTCTTTTAGAGGGACTTCTGATTCGAAGAACCAACCGGATCCCAGGACATCGGCAGGTGGTTTTCAACAGCTTCAACTACCAGAGGATGGAGCGCAAGAAACTAATTTTGAACTGCCCAAAACTTTAGAGTTGGCATTTAAACCAAATAAAACCACTGAAGACGACGAGAACCTGGCGACAGAAAGGAAACTTCTAGAGGAATGGCGGAATAGGGAAGAAAGAAAGAAAAACTACAACAGGAAAGGCGTCACCAAGAGGAATGGCTCCAAAAGGAAGAGAGAAAACTACAAGAAGAAAGAAGAAAACAGGAGGCAAGATGGAAACAAGAAGAAGGACGACTGCAAGAAGCCCGAAGACAGCAAGAAGAGAAATGGAAGTTAGAAGAACTGTGACTTCGAGGACCTCAGCAGAGAACAGAAGAAAGAATCCCGCACGAGGATTTGAGAGGTCAAGAAAGAAGAGGACCTCCAGAGGACGACTACCTTCCCAGATTTTCACTAACTCGAAACGACACAGGCGCTGGTTCCCGGCCCAGATATGTCCCAGTCTAAAAGTGGGGGCTAAAGTTTCACAACTCCGGACCAAGTATCGCTGCATTTCTTGAGAGAGTAGAAGAACTTCGTCGGGCAAGAGGAGTCACACATCAAGAGCTATATGAGTCTGCGGTTGATTTATTTGCCGGATCAGCGCTTGTCTGGTACCGTGCTGCGTCTATTCGGATTCAGTCATGGCATCAGTTGACGAGGGAGCTCAAAGAAGTCTTTCAGCCTGCGGATTATGACATAAGACTTCATCAGGAAATCTTTAATCGGCTGCAGGGAGATAATGAGCCGATAGATCTGTATATAGCCGCTATGGAGGGTTTATATGGAAGATTAGCAGTAGCTGTTCCTGAAACTACTCGCTTAGCACAGATCTATAATAACCTGCACCCTCAGCTGCAAGATCGATTGGCACTTTGCAGCATTCAAACTCTTGAACAGTTGAGATCCATGGGACGTAGAGCCGAAGCGGGCCGACTAAGTATGGTTGGAATAAGGCCCGCAACTACAAGGGAAAATACCCTTGAACCGGACCTTGCTTATCACGATCAGAACCACCCACGAAAACCTTTATCCGGACGTGTGGCCAGCGTACAGTCTGCAAATTCAGACCGCCAGGACCCTGTCTGCTGGAATTGTGGAGATAAGGGCCACCGCTTCAGGTTTTGTTTTGGTTGTGGAAAGGAGGACGTATTTAAACGAGACTGTGTAAAATGCTGCTCAAAAAAACGGGCAAGGCAAGGGGTCAGAAAGGAAGTAGGTGGTTCTGGCTCCTTGGATACCGAGACCATCCCGGCCATAAACTATATCATTCATAGCCAACAAGAAGACCATAGGCCTTATTTGAAAGTGAGGGTGTTTGGCCGTGAAGTTACCGCCCTCTTAGACTCGGGAGCATCCCAAACGTTTTTAGGTGGACATGGAATGTGGATTTTTGAATCAGTTTCCCGCTCGCCTTCAGAGTGCCAGTGGACGCTTTGTAGAAACAGCCGACTCAACACGCCATGAGGTCCAGGGCTTTGTCAATCTACCCATCACTTTACAGGGCCGTACTAAAAGTCTAAAGGTTTGCATTGTACCATCACTGCAGCATACCTTAATCCTAGGCATCGACTTCTGGGAAATAATGCACATTGTTGCGGATATGCGCAATCGGAAGTGGGACTTTGCAACGAAGAGTGTGGATTTATTTTGTGGTTATGTTGAGGGAATCACATCGGAAGACAATCTAACTCTAGCAGAGAGAAAACGGCTACAAGATCTTCTCGAGGAGCATTTCGAGGATGATCCATCAACATTGGGTAGAACAGACCGTGTGAAACACGTCATCGACACGGGGGGTGTGCCTCCAATCAAACAGCGGTACTACAATGTATCCCCTGCTCGTCAAAAACTCATCAATGAGGAGCTAGACCGCATGTTGCAGTTAGGGGTTGTAGAGCCTTCACAAAGCGCCTGGTCCTCGCCAATTATGTTACTGGATAAACCTGATAGCAGTAAAAGGTTTGTTGTGGACTTCAGGGCGGTGAATGCAGTGAGCCGAAAGGACGCCTACCCTCTACCACAGGTGACCGCTATCCTGGATAGACTGAGGGACGCTCGATTCTTATCTAGCCTGGACATTAAGAGCGCCTATTGGCAAATTGAACTAGACGAGGCAAGTAAGGAGAAGACCGCGTTTGCAATACTGGGTCGTGGCTTATACCAGTTCGTCACGATGCCCCTTTGGTCTGTGCGGAGCTCCCGCAACATGGCAGCGCTTCGTTGACACAGTCTTGGGACCAGAGCTGGAGCCGAATGTCTTCGTCTATCTAGACGACATTATAGTTGTGACATCTACATTTGAGTCCCATCTGAAAACCTTGAAAGAGATATTTAGAAGAGTTCGTGAAGCAAAGCTCACCCTCAATAGAGAAAAGTGCAAGTTTTGCAGGAGAGAACTGAAGTACCTGGGCTACATTGTCAGTGGGGAGGGTTTGCGAGTCGACCCTGAAAAGGTAAAGGCGATTGTGGATATCCCAATCCCCCGGAACCAAAAAGAGGTTCGTCAATTTACTGGAATGGCCTCGTGGTACAGACGCTTCATTCCCAACTTCGCGTCACGTATGACTCCTTTGACTTCCTTACTGAAACGGAGAAATCAGTTCGAATGGACTCCAGAAGCCTAGATGGCCTTCCAGGACGTAAAATCCTGCCTGATTAGTGCTCCAATATTATCCTGTCCAGACTTTTCGAAGCCTTTCACAATCTCCTGTGACGCCTCAGGCGTGGGGATCGGCGCTGTTCTTAGCCAAGACAGTGAGCAAGGAGAAAGTGTTGTTGCCTATGCCAGCCGCACATTAACTCGGCAAGAGCAGAACTTCTCGGCCACTGAAAGGGAGTGCCTTGCGGTGATCTTTGCTGTGGAGAAATTCCGGCCTTACGTGGAAGGAACCAGGTTCACGGTCGTGACAGACCACTATAGTTTGCTTTGGCTAAGTAACTTGAAGGACCCGGTAGGACGTCTGGCTCGTTGGGCTTTGCGATTGCAGCCCTATGATTTTCACCTAGTACACCGTAAGGGGCAAGAGAACGTTGTGCCAGATCTTCTCTCTCGGACCACTCCACCGATATCGACTGAACCCTCTCATCCAGACGTGATTCATTGTGACTTCATTGAGATACCAGCTACAATACAGGACCAGTGGTACAAAGGAATGTTGCACAAGGTTAAAATGGGCCCTCAAAAATATTGTCAGTGGCGAACTCAGGAGGAGAAACTGTGGAAGAATGTGAGCACACTGGAACCCTCGCTTCACCAAGATAACTGGAGATTGGTACTTCCAACAGATCTCAGATCCCAGGCCTTGTTCGAATGCCACGATACTCCAACTGCTGGACATCAAGGTGTGTCAAAGACCTATAAACGTATCCAACAGCTGTACTATTGGCCAAAAATGCGGAAGGATGTAGCCACTTATGTTTCAAAATGTGCTGTATGTCAACGGACTAAGTACGACCAACAACTCCCTGCGGGCGTTATGGGCAGCAGACGTGCAGTTGATTCTCCATGGCAGATGATCGCTGCAGACCTGATTGGCCCTCTGCCACGATCAGTAAGAGGCTTTAAGTACCTGTTGGTTATTACTGACACGTTTACTAAGTACTCAGTCCTACGACCTCTCCGAGCTGCTACGGCAAGGCTCGTGTCTCAACACCTGGAAGAGGACATCTTTATGGTTTTACGGAGTACCACGGTACTTCATATGTGATAACGGGTCTGAGTTCATCGGGAAACCAGTGAAGGACCTTGCCAAACAGTACAATGTCAAGATACTACTGAACGCAAGTCGACACCCACAGGCGAACCCGGCAGAGAGGGTTAATCGGGATATCGTTGCTATGTTGCGAGCTTATGTAACAGACAACCACCGGGAATGGGACAAATTCATTCCAAAAATAGGTTTTGCACTCCGCACCGCGCATCATGAGGTGACACAGCATTCACCCGCGTTTTTGAACTTTGGGCGAGAACTCGCTACGTCGGGAGACGGATATGAAGTTCTTAACGATGGTTCGGGTGTACCCTCTACTGAGGATTATGGTCCCTTTAGTGAGAAACTACGAGAGCTTAAGGACATATTCCAAGAGGTTTCAGAGAGACTGAAAACAGCCCATGAAAAAAATGCTAAACGCTATAACCTGCGCAGACGACCTGTGACTTATAGAGTGGGAGACGTGGTCTTGAAAAGAAACTTTGTACAGTCTGATGCTACTAACTACTTTGCAGCCAAACTAGCACCACGCTATGTTGGACCCTACGTAATAGTTGAACAGGTATCTCCTGTGATCTATAAGCTGGCGGACATGGACGGCAAGAAGATAGGCCAGTGGCATGTGTCGGACTTTAAGAAATTTCGGCAGTGAAGAAAATTTGGGAAATTTTCTGCCGGATGGGGGGTGTTTGTGACGTTTACTTTTCTATTTTACCTGAGCAATTGCTATGTAGAACTGATCACTCTACATAACGAAATTTTACATCCAAATGAAGAAGCGAGCATTCATTGTTGCTGCAATAACAGAACGGTCACTGATTAGACGCCAATCAGCTGTTCAAATAAAGGAGTTAGGCTAAGGTGAGCCATTACCATGCCATTGATATTTTGTCGCTTGCGTATGTCAGTTAGTAAAATTTCAGTATAATAATTTTGTCTTTACAGAATTAAATATCTACGGTAAAACTAAGCCTTGGGCCTCGTAGTAAGATTGTCAAGTCCTGTCGATAAACGTAGGAAATTAATACGTTAGCTGTAATAAATTAATACTAATCTAGTCTTTTAATAGTTCACGGAGATAAATAGTTGTAAATACGTGTTCATAGTGTCAAATACTGTAACCACATATTGTTTCTGTAAATTGTACATAATTGGGCCGAGATATTATCTCGTAACAATTGCATCGTCTCTCCTAATTTTCCTTACTAAACTTGTTAACTGTTCTATAAATAATTGAATCGGTAACTTTATGTCCTAATGTTTGTATATTATTTAATTTTACTGATTTCAATGAGCCGCAGAAAATGAATAAAACTGATTTTATGAAGTTAAAGTTTTAATATTGGATTGCACGGACGATACAATCGACGGCTCGTGTGTGTGTTTTGGGTCCGCCCAGTTGGTGAGTAGACTTTACACTACTTATTCCATCGTGCTCCCCTGGGAGGTCGGACTAACTCCGTCATTGTGGAGCCTCTACCTATCGGACTAGGCCTGAATAACTGCATCAGGGTGGATCCAGTTTCGACTTTGACAAATGGGACTCAACTTTAATTTAATGTCTAGCCATTATGTATTCATGTGAATTATTGTTTTGTAATTTTGTAGTTCAGGAATATGGTCATCATGATTTTGGCCACTGTAATTTTGTATTAGTAATCGGAGCGCTCCTACCGTAATAATTTTTAGTATTTTTATTTCAATTGGCCAACGAGTTAAGTTTAAAGTTAAGTTAAATAAATATTTGTTTATTTAGTTTAAGACCTTAGCACTGTGAGAGAAATAGGCAATACAGAATGAAATATGTGAAATATTGGTTTTAATTTCTAATTGCCTGATATTTAATTAGAGACCTTGCAACTTACTATTAGAAAATAATCAACCGAAATCTGTGGCTAATTTAAGTGCCTAAGGCTTAGTGTCGTAAACCTAATAGTTCTTGCGTGCATGGTAGTGGTCTCGATTGAGCATACCTGAGGGCAGGAAACTGTTCCTTGTTGGAGACCTGCGACTATCACACCCCATCAACAAGGTGGCGCCCTTATTACCGAGCAAACCGTAACCATCTGGGTATCCGTCAATCTTAGTAGTCCTCTGTCACTGCGCAAGAACTTGGTTGTCTTGGCGCTCTACCAATACTCACGCCCTTCTCCACTGAGCGAGGCCGACAATATTGCTAACCCGCGAGGAGGGGTGGCAATATGATTATTAAATAGATACAATTTAAAACATTCACGCCATTGCATATTTGTACCAACGGTTAACCATGCCGATGCATGTAATACGAGGCGTTAAAGCAGCCACAATTTGAATAATTCGTTTGTATCACGATACAAGTTGAATGTGTCTTTGTCATGTCTTTGTTGGACAGTTCAGTTTTTCATACAGACCATCTCCAAAGACTTTTTAAATAATACTAAACATTTAATTTACGTTTACGTGTATTAAAATAATTGAATCTGACGTGCTGCTTTACAGAATATCCATACGGTCTTGTGCTACAACTATCAGGTGCAATAAGTAACATAAACCTAAGTGACTTGTTCTGAGACTGTAACTAATATAAGCATCAGTGCGGTGAGACTTAAGTTTGAAAGTCTGGTGAACCATTGTACATTTATTTGTTATTTGGTTTATGTTTTAGTTCACGTTAAGTTATATACAGATGCAAACTTTGACTATAAAATAGTGAAAAGAATAGAATATTATAACCTTTTCCCATGCAGTAAAAATTATTGTCTAGGTATTTCTGTTTAGAATAAGTAAATTTTGATGTTTGTTAGAGATATTCAGAACCTATTAATTTCTGACCAGAGAGAAACGACACACATATTTTTACGACAATAACCCTCAGAAACTTCTTGAGTTTTAATCAGATTACTGGCGGCTCTTGCAGTCTAGCAGTATTCCTTGAGATATCTCTATATATGAAAGTCTCAACTCTCATGTTCGTTCTCATCACTAATTATATAACTTTCTGTCACCTCAACAAGTATAATTTTGGCAAAACGTCTGCTTCATGACTTAAATAATAAAGTTTTTTTCATAAAGATGATTTGTCATGAAATGTATCAATAGATTGTATATCATCCAGTGACCACCACTTATAATCGCGAGTGTTCATTATGCTGATTAAAGTACTTGCTATTTAACGTGAAATCAAGGTTAAAGGCGATTTTCACCGCCATGGATAAAACATTTTTAATGTAGCAATTATACTTCTGATTAAGGCAGTGTTTTACCTACTTTCAGCCATGAATG
>NW_025777127.1:30000-39278 GCF_021130785.1 Homalodisca vitripennis | reverse complement strand
AGTTTATTCGTAATTGTTGATAGAAATTTATTAGTTTTGCCAACTTAAATTATAGGACAGACACTAAGAGAAGCTTTTGTTAATTTTTTTTTGTCTATTATTTAGAAGTTTCTCAGAATGTTCAACCACATTTTTTAACACACAGTACAGTACATAACTAAACATAATTTCATTTGCAGACATTCACGCTAACTCAATTTCAGGAGCCCGGCCCTCTAACCACTTTATACAGTAATTCAGTTTATGTGAATATGCATCATCAGTGAATAGATTTTGAGTGTATGGAAAGCTTTTCGGCAATATATCCGCTTTTATATGGAGGAAACTTTTTAAAACAGTCACTACATTGTGTAACTACATCATAAGTAATGTAGAAGTTTTATTTATAGAAGCCTTTTGTCATGTTTGAACTCTACTCGAAAATATGCCATATTATTATTAGTTTGTCACTTTTGATGTCTAATAATAGTTTATAATGAGCTAAAAGGTTAAGTATTAACTAAATTGTACATTACTAGTAACCACGTCATAATGAGGCTATTACGTGTACAAATGTAATTTCCACCTCTAGTGCAAGGGAAGTGTTACCGTTATTTGCGTTAATTGCTGTAGTGAGAGGAGCTGTTCATCTCATCGGCTAAAACCTAATGTGCTTCCGATGCAAGTGGTGTTGGGGAGTGCATTAGCAATCGGAATTATATCGCTTAAGACAAGCGGGTGTTCATCCAAGTTAATGGATCAGTTTAAGGTGCTTATGTATTTACTGAGTCAATGAAAGCTTTATTAGCAATAAACGTTATATCAGCGAACACAAGAGGTTGTTCCAATGATCAATAATCCGTGTAATACAATAGAAATCCTATTTATACACTGTTATAACAACTACCTTATTGTCTAAGGCTGTGAATGTTTGCACATAACGTAATCTAATCAGGTTAGTTCCTTTAACATTGTGTATGGCCTTTTTACTGTAGTTATTGAAAAGCAAATATAGATAACATACTCTTGCCCTAATACTTGAAGCATATACCCCTAATAATTTAGTGATCGGTAAAAATATGAAAATCACTTAATTGTCAAATTTTAACCTAAGTTAGATTCCGAAACCAACGTATGAGACAGTTGTTTTCGTCTGTGCAACGGCATAATTTTATTGTAGAACCGTAAATAGATTAGACTGGGAGTGAATTTAAACGACCAGAGCAGACCCATATTGACCGCTACAAACCTTTTAGTTGTACGATATACTTTCGTCATTGTGATAAAAGTAATCGTTACTAAAGTGATCAATGAACTTCAATAAAATATAATGGAATTTGGGAGGGAAATACTAATCTTATAAAAACTATTTCACTTTACGACTTCAGGATCCCAAACCTCTGTTCTTTAAACTTAAATATAAAATGGATCAGGAGATTGGAATAGCTTTGAGTGGCTATCGATTATCTCAGGACTGTTTATTATTTCGTAGAAAAATATTACATAGCTATATTGTCCAGTTTTTCAATATACAATTGCGTGCAAAGGCCGAGGGTAACTGCTAGTAATATATATTTAAAATTCCTTCATAGAGGACTGATGAAAAACTCAAACTTTGAACAAATAAACAACTTTAATCAGGATAAAAATTACATGGCAATAACTAAAAAAAATTTACAAGTACCTTTCACAGATAAACCTTATTATAATATTTTTTATACATCGGGGCATTAACACAAAATAAGCCTTGGAACAGGAAATAACTCAGACCCGGAAGTAAATTATTACAAGGCCAGAAAAATATGCCGTATGGGCGATTTAGGGTTTGGAGTGCTCAATACACGTGAACACCTAAATATAAAAGCTTTGAATAATATAGACACTGAGATCACATGTGGATATAAACAACCCCTACTTCTCGAAATTGCATATAAATCCATAATTTATTAGGTCATAGTGGTAATAATTAGGATTTAGAATTTAGTATTTCAATATATTGGTATAAATAATTCAATTGTTGCTAAAATCATTAGAGTAATTTTATAAGATATCACGAGGCGTTAGATAATTAGTTGGTTTATTTCAAATGTCCTTACAAAAAAAACTATTTCTCTCTCCTACTTCCAAACCTTTGATTTTGAATTTTAAACATGAAACAGATGAGAGATTGGAAAATAATTAATGTCAGGACTGCTTAGAATATCATTTGAAGAAAATATACTCCTACTGTCCCTGTTTTTCCAGAAGCAAATTTTGTACGAATCCACGAGTAAGAGCTAGTTTTAAATAAAATTTGAAAAAATTGTATAATTTAATGAACATTTTTATGATATTTTTTCAAAATAACTTTTAATGATGTTTCAAAATATATAATAGTTCTTGATATTACCTAATATTATGCATCAAATATTTTTCTGGACATGTTTACAGTTTAATAATAAACAATTCTCATTTTAATACCAAAATACTCGTATTCAACTTTAATGTAAAAGAATATACATTTGTAATATTCATGCATGCTCTTTTTGGTTAGTGATTAATTTAACAATATTTACATTATTATAAGTTGATATTTTGAGTAAATTATATCTTCATTCTTAATCCTTTCTTAGTAATTAAGTTTAGCAAAAAGAGTAATTAAATAATTATTCTATCAGTTTTTAAGTGCTTATGTAATACACAGATATAAAATCCACTGTAGCTAATATGAATTTTAACCTGTATAAAATATGAAAGATGAATTATTACGGTCATTATTTTAATTATAAATTCAAATAATGTAAGTACACTTTGTAACTTAATCCATCCAAATAATAATGGCCTATTTACTTTATAATGGGACGCAGAGAAAACTGGTATTAGAAATATAAACAAAAATGCTATTTAAAATAAGTAATTGGCAAATTATACACCAATTTTCATTAGACATAAATATTTTTTGAATGTTTAAGAAGTAGTTATTGAAAATTCAGAAATTAAAACCTTTAAGCAGTTCTTCTGTAAAAATATGAAAATGATAAAATTTTGTTATATATTTTTTTATGACAACATGTCTAAAACATGTATTAGAAGCAAAGCAACGTGCATGAAAATAATTTCTTTGCATAATTGCCTGAAAATTAATTTTCAGACCTAATCACCACGTTTGGAATCCAAACAAAACTTTCCCCATTTCCGTGTAGTAAACAGTAAAAATATATTTCTGGAAGTATCAAGAAATCTAAAAAAGGAAATCATACCATTAGTTACTTCGTCAATTCCACTGTAACCGGGGAATAAGGAAAACACTTTGTCTTTGATTCCAGGAAAATAAAACCAGGGAGTCAGTGAACCAGCAAGAAGTACATAACAAGTGTGTTTTCTTCATACTACCACGATAAGGATGGGTGGGAACATTGAAATATAAATTCATATTCATATTCAAGTAGATTTTTTATAGTATTACTAATTACTCAGAATGAATTGTTGGTCATAGATAATTCCGCTTGCACCTGTAGCTATTTCTTTTCTCAATTATCTTAGATTTAAGCCATGGACAGAAAATTTAAAAATACTTGAAATACTTGCTACTTAAATTATTTGAAAAAAAATTAATAATACATTATTAAAAATAATGGTATTTCATTATTATTAAAAACGTTTAAGTTTGTTAATCTATTGAACTATAATAATCTAGCAAATATCCCCTATCTTTCGTAGTTACTGAGTTTTAAGCCTCTACGTGGATGTGGTTCGGCAAGCATGGTTTTAGCTAAACTGTAATAAACCAACCGGATTTTGGAAAGTACCCTAAAAAATCGGGAATTTTGAGATCGGACCTTATTTCGCTTGCACAGGGAGATGGTTTTACGAAGTTTTGTACTGTATTAGATTTGCATAGTTATGTAGTCACGTGGATATACAATTATAGGTTTGTTGTTAAAGGCTTTATAATATAACATGCTTTCAGTTTTAACTCATCCGTTGATAAGTAAAAGTATCTAAGAACGCAAGAAAGTTTCGAATGTGTGAAACATATCTAAGGGTCATACTAAAGTCATTTAATTTTCTCATATTTGTCACCACATCGCCATACATTTTCAATTGTATATATAATGTTATAATAACATAAAATTTTGATCACCATTACGAAGTGCATTGTACTTTCAGTTTCACTTTTAATAAAATACACGTAATTATCTTGCTATTCTTCCTATATATTTCCAAGTAAGGCAAAGTAAACAGTTTGTTCATAAAAAGAAACAATGTTTTATATTTATTTTCCTTACCTAATGTGAGTCTAAAAAAATTAAGAAATAATTCTTTAATGTACCATAAATAAAAAAATACGGTGAAATGTTACAGTAAGTAACAATATTTAACATGGAAGTAACTGGACACTTCAGATAAAGGGACGAGTAAAGCTTTCTGGCGGTTTCTGCTTACTGCTACCTCGACCCGATACCTGCTGGTGGGTGATGCTGACGCTTTTACTAGTAACTCTTAGCTGAAATACTTTTTTTTTGGAAAGGGTAAAGAAAGGAACTTTTACCATATGGACTGTTTCCTCATTTTAAAATTTGGTAATAATGGTCCTATTTTATTGTTTAGAAACCACTCTTGACGTTTAAATGTATTACCAAAATGTTACTTAGTATAATTAGGGTATTATTATGGCTTTTTATATATAAATAAAATTTTCTTAAAAATTAATGTACGTGTTTGTTAGCTGCTAAATTAACGCGGTTTTGTAATACATTGATTATGATGTTTCGCGCAAAATATAGGGTCAACATACAAATTTAACTTACATAGGCATCACAGTTAATATACTATTAGTATTTATTAACGTAAACACACACGCATGTGTTAATTTGTTTCTAGTGTTAAATTAAAAAGTCGGTAGTTTGCATATATAAATTATTTTTCATTATAAAGAAGGAGACTTCTTTAAGAATCTTTAGGTTATTAACAGTATACAAAGTTATAACTAGTTTACTAAATCACAAGAATATTTGTGTGCACGATAACCAATGTTTTACTTAATAGGTTCATGCCAAATTTGGTACGTATAAAATCATAGTACTTTCATTATTTAAGTTTGTTTACCAGTACATAAGTCTTTTCCAGATACCAGCCTTTCTAAGTTTGGAAAAGTTATGGATATAAATCAATTACTCGCCTTCTGTTTGCTAGAGGATACGCCCCAGCGTCAAGAGATTGGTGTTAACATATTCGCGGATAAGATGATTTATGTCATAAGTTGAATTTAGAGACGGGGTTGCGAGGGAGGGAAATTATATAGTAGTGTTTACTTATCTGCTGAATCTAAACATTTTTGTTTATTTTAAGGCATTTTGTTAACTAGAAAAGTTTTAGTATAGTAAAGTTTAAATTATGAACTTTATTTTTGTTAAAAGGGTTACAAGTATATTAAAATGCTACATTGTCTAAAGTATTGTCGAATTTCAATCTTATTTTAAAAATCCCTTCATCGCCCCTGTCCAAACATTTAGCCTTAAATGATGCTTTTTCTGTCAATCAGTAGAATCGGTCATAGCATTGAAACCCAGAATGCTGATTTATGTTATTTTGAATGCTTCAAAATCAATGGTTAATCACAAATATGTTTTTTTATATTTTTAAATTTAAGTAAGGCCTTTGATATTGACAGCTATTGGCTGCAAAGAAAAACACTATATTTTAATAAACATACCTATTTTTTAACAATTAAACTGTGTAATCCCCCCCCTCCATAGCTAAGTTGGAGTCGGGTTTGGTTTTATTTTCGAGGAAGTTAAGACAAATTTTAGTCCTTTCCGAATTTTACAGTGTTTAAAATTCTAATTTCCAATCATCAGTATGTAAAATATTAATACACTAACATCGGAACTCAGACTTAATTATTATTTCAAATATTTAATGTAGTTTACATCATATGTAAGTGCTTTGTATAATCCAAACATAATGTTGAATATTTTAATAATACAACGATATTGATTAAACCTTTTTCGTTAATATTAATATAATCGTACGAAAATAAAAGATTTTGCTGAAGAGTTATTGTTCTAATTATGATTTAAACAATACGTTTAAATTTAATTACATTTTATTCCAATTGATACGGACCTGAAGCAAGGTCGAGCAAGCGAGTTTTCTATAACACATAACATAGCTATGATGTAAGAGTTTATTCAGTTTAAACCTTGAATTTAAAGATCGTGTCAGAAACATCTTAGTGCACTCAATTATGCTCCTGAAGTGACATTTAGAATGCCACTTTACCTATTTATTGGTGAGTTCGTGTCAAAACTATATAAGGGTTCGTTTTGAACTTCTTCGTTTGCAGACTTTCTTTTGCACCTCTACAGTTGAATGTTAGTCTAAATTTCAGGAGTCAAATCTAAGGCAGCATCAGATACCAGACGATGCAATTAAAGGATGGTGAAGTGGAGTCAAATTCAACATTCAAATTGAATAAACCATCTGTAACATAGCTACGTTATTTGTAAAAACTCAGCGTTCAGAAGAAAAAGAATAAATGTCTACGTCTTTTCTGTTGCATAATATTTCTCCTGTACTTCTCCCTTCAGTCAGTACCCTTTCTTTAAAAAATCGTTTTTCGTTATATCAGGTGATGCATTTACTGCGTTAACCTATCTGTCGGAACAGACAGTTTTGAATGTTCTCTTCTGTCTATTTTTTAAATAATACAGGAACAGTGCGAACAAGTAATTAATATTACCGATGTTATAAAAACGTATATTTATTTAAAATTTCACATAATAAAGTTCAGATATCTACTTTTTATTTAACATTGAATTTTCTTGTGCACAACTGTGATTTTGAATTTTACCAAGCAATGTGTAAAATTTCACATTTTCTAAAATGTGTCTCGATTCACTTACCCAACACAAACTACATTGGGTCCAATTAAAACAATATATCGACTTGGATAAACGCGATTAGCAATATGGGATTTATTACTTTTTATGGACACAACAATACATTCTAAGTGAACTATGTAAAAGGTAGGCCTAATCCGCATTTTTATCTCTCAGTCAGCTCTAATTCAAACGGAAACAAGTTGGCTCGGGCGATATTAACCCGTATGAATAATTCAAGCAACAGTTGTCAGCCTCAGATCAGGACTCTAAGCTGCTCTGACAAACTAACAAGGGAGAAAGGAAGTTAATACTGCTGGATACTTATTACGTTATAAATATTTATCATGTTTCTTGTGGGTGACTAGGAAGCAATAATCCTTACTTATATAAACAACAGTTCCTAACACATTCATGGATTCTTTGTAATATTTGCAAATTAAAGATTAAGTAGAGAATTTCAAATCAATCTATAGACACGTTTTTATGTAATATGTTACCTTTAAACCTGGTTTTAAAAACTGTTGTGCTGAGTGTATATCATCAAATACTAACATTAGGTTAAAGCGCTACTTTAAAAACCGTTATTACAATTATAATTCCATTCTTTATAATTTTAATGCAACATTTAAATTCCGATCTACATCATTTTTTCTCTTCAAAAAACCAAAGCAAAGAGTTTGCTACGCCACTTGTAAAAGGCTTTGCTGAGATTACCCAAACAGTTTCTAGTGTATAGCTCATTTAATCAGGGTACTATTTACAGGCATGTTATACGTTAATATTTCATATGATTGCACTGACTTTGTTTTTGAATCTAGTTATCTTGTGATTTTCAACAATACCCATAAGACCGAATGTAAAAATGTTAGCTAATGCTCAGCCCAAGGTAAATTCACCATTATATATCTAAATGATTCTTGTATAAAAATTAAAACCGTATGCAATATTTCAAGTCCACAGTTCAGTTAGTTCTTGAGATATCATGTGGAAGAACATATGAACTGACATACAGCCATTTAGAATAAAAATTTTCCACAGTATCGATTAATATTCTTCGCTCATGCTCAGGCAATGATGATGAGACATACTTATATAAAGTATTGTACGAAGTCTTTTAGCCAAGTAAAAAGTAATAGAAATCATGGACCAGATTATTAATCTTTAATATAAGATATATGTTATTTCAGATTGCATATAAATACAAAACTCTATGCTCCATTCAAGATTTGAATTAATTCAATGTCACTTTCCAAACATCCACTCGATATTTGGTTTTCCGAAGTTCATACGTGAACACTTTTTTCAAATTGTATAGAATACGTAGAAATTATCTCCTATAAAGTATACCTTTTAAACTAAATTTGTGAAAAACCATTAATTTGTTTTCTTATAATTAATAAAATCATGCAGAAATATTAAAGAGGCTTATTCCGAGTAAAGAATCAGGGTTTTTTACATACCGACATGCCACATGAGAAAAAGTTACTCTTTCTCTGTCTGTATGCTGTTGAAAAGTTTCTTCCTTTCATAACTTATATTTGACTTCAAACTCGGCGTTGCAGCAGACAAAGATTGCGGAAGACACCTTCAATAGAAAGACAACTTTATCTCATATAACTATACATTTCTTTTGGTTATCTTTCAAATATGTTTAATATTATAATATGATAACTAACTATTCCAATTCAATTATATTTCGTCATAAGCAGATTATGCCCAACTATTAATATTTGACATGTAATTTTGTTTGTGGAATCACAATCTTATTCGACTTCCAAGGATGTAATATTATTGATTAAAATCTAAAAACGTTTGGAGTCATATAATTGGGTAACGATTCCACTTTATTCGTAATTGTTGTTTATAAATCATTGGGTTCGCCACGTTAAACTATGCGATAGACACTAAACAAACGTATATTTAAAATTATTTTCAAGTATTTAAGCATGTCTCAATATATTATGCCACACTTTTTTAACACACTGCATAACATATAAGTAAATACAATTTGATTTTGCAGCCATTAACTGTAACTCAAAAAATGCAAACAAAATTTTACTACTTAAATTAAATTATACAATAATTAAAGTAGGTGTAATTATAAATGAAGTTCAGTGAATTTAAATAGTAAATGTTTTGGAAGATTTTCTGTCATATACACGTATATAACCGCCTTTAAAACGGCAGGAAACTTTCTAAGAAAGTCGGTACATTGTATAGCTACATTAGAAGTATTGTAGAAACTGTACTCATATAAATCTTATATTGTAGTTAGATTCTATTTAAAAATATGGGTTTTAAATATTAATTTGCCGCTCGAGGTGTATTAATACGATATAATAAGCTACACATTTACACATTAACTAAATAATATACCAAAATGTTATACGATGCTAGTAAAATCCCATAATGAGGCTACTACATGTACAAATG
>NW_025777127.1:0-25000 GCF_021130785.1 Homalodisca vitripennis | reverse complement strand
GACCTTGAAGAGACCGTTTAGAGGAGAATAACATAAGATAACATAAGTTTAACCGAAAAAAAACGATGTAACTCATTATATAAAATAAAAAAATACTATATCCATGCACATAAACAAATGAAATAAAATATCCTAGTTTGCAACAAGTGAAACGGTACTGTAAACACCTTCTTCTAGTGGTGGTCAGTTTTTCTACGGTCCTTAGTTGCCTTAGCGGAATTCACGTCTAATCATGTCATCCAGGATAGATTTTGGTTAATCCAACGGTTGTTTGATCCGAGGGCGGTTAGTAATTAGACTGTTGTGCCTCGTATATGTGGTAATAACAGGCCAGAAAATTTTTGGATTCGATAAAGTGTCTATTTACACCTTTCCTTCATTATAAGATGAGGGTATTTCTGAACATAAACTTAGAGTGTAGTAAGGAAAATCCCCACACACTTCCCATTTCATTTCGCTATACCAAGCCCTGATTCATTCCAAACACCACTTAAATACCCATAAAACCTAGTTCACCATAAGCAATCATACACGCAGATTATACTACAGCGATTAGCAATTTCGCTTAACATATAAGGCTGTTAACCATGAACAATTATATAACCTAAACCTAAAATATGACTGCTTCTTTTATAAACTGCAAAGAGCACCATAATTTACTTCTCAAAAGGTATGGACTCTGACATTAGGATAATTGCACACTGGGATAAAGTAGAAATATTAGGGTTTCAAGTTTACATTTATACAATTTCCACCCTCCTACCTCAAGGATACCAAAACACTGTTATTTGAAACTTAGAGCAGAAATGTATCTAAAACCGTTTAGATTGGAACTATATACGAAAAGAAACGTGAAGAGATAGGTATGATGTATTCGTAGTTTTCAGATGGTTTTATGTATAGAAATATTCAAGTAAAGACTATGCTTTACAATGGTAAGAAATTCATTTTTATTTTCATTTATAAGATCTCATAAATTTTAATATAATTTACATTTTTATTGAAATTAAAGTATTCAAATTAAAAGTGCATGAAGAAAACTTAGAGCAAAATGGTTCCATAGAAATTACCAAATAGTTAACTGCAAAACATTATAGAATGTACCAATAACAGATTCAACACTGAGCTTTTAATATATATGTTTTTGCTATAGATTAATATATTGTCCTTTTTTATTTTGAAACCCGTGGTGATAAATTCTATTAACAAATCTCATAAAAATCTGCTGTGCTCTAGAGGAAACTTACAGCATTACAGAGTCCAATAAAGTTCGTGTTAAGTCGATATTGACAGGCAGCCTTAGAAAGTTTGTACACGTAGGAAATGTTGTCTGCTGTGTTTGTATTACCCTTTTTTACTTTTCTTTATTTATTTTCTACAAATTTTTTAACGTTTTTATTTGACTTTGAAAGAATAATATAATCATCAAAGACTCTTGAATAGCCTAAGCATTTTTTTTTTTAAATTCCATGTATCATTTGATTTACAAGAAATGGTCGAAAGCACTTCTTCATACCTGATTAAAATTAAGGTATCCATTTTATTTTGAACTTTTTTCTTGTTCATAAAATTTGTTAACTAAATGTGCAATCTAATTGTAATAGATTAACCTTTTTCATTTGAATTGATAGCGCTGTATGGATTTTGCTTCCAGAAACAAGTATTTATGTTATTACCACCAAATATATAATTCAATACTTAAATAAGATCTATACTGGAATTTAAATAAATCCTAGTCTAAGATATACTGGTTCACTAAGTATTATGCGCAACAGGCGCAACGTATATGAGTATGTTCCAATATTCCAACTAAATGTTTAAATACTACAGATTATAATCTGTAATTTAATTTCAGCATCCTAGAAAGGTCTAGACATAAATTTAAGTTCTGAAATTCCTTTTGTATATTTCTTAAACTTTTATTTTGTTAACTAAAACTTTTTTGAGATTAAAATATTTTTCTCATAACTTGTATTTTTTATTCTTAAAATAGATTGAAACCTAATACTAAATAAGAATAGTGTAACATAATGAATCTCTATTTTAATTTTAACACTGGTTTCTTTTGTGGCTTGTTAAATAATAAACTAATTAATTACTGATTGGAATGTCCCTTATATTATGTACCTTAATCATCATAAACATTATATTAATATTTGATACATTTTTAGAAGTATACAGTTTTCCTTGGGTTTATACAATATAAGGATTCATACGACCTGGCAGAGGGATATATGTTAAAGCGTATTCTTCACTAAAACGTCGTTGATGATATTGTGGGGTGAGGTTTAGGACGAAGGTAGGCTGTTTCTTTAAGGGTGAATTCTTTACTTTTGAAATGGTTTACATACCACCAATGTCTATATTTCTTGGAGTAGAGGTTTTGAAAATATATAATCAGCCTCTTATATATATATATATATATATATATATATATATATATATATATATATATATATATATTTTTTTTTATTAAAAAACAATTCTTCACTATTGGAACAGCTTTTTTCCAAACTCTATGATATCCAATAAATCCCATATCACTGAATCTATAACTCTATATTATTAATTCCTAATTCAACATTTATATTTCAATAACTGAGAGGCATTCAAAATTATTTATCCAATTATTAATAACAATTAATTTGCATTTTTACATTTAATTTGAATCAGCTATCTTAATGATCATTGTTTTTCTGATTGGAATTCTACAAAAACAGGTAAATACAAATAATTAGGTTTTTAAAGCCAACATAACTTATCTAAGATCCAAGGAAGGCTTGGCCTCATTTTGAAGACACCTTTTCGATAGGTTTACATTTCCATCTCCTGTGTATTGTTAAATTTCAGACCACAGTAAATCGTTTTCATTATGGAAATTGTCTCATTGTGTAGATTTCGCAAATAATTATTAGACCGTTTATCTTACACAGTTTCATAATTTTTATAGAAGCCCGCCTACTTGGTAGTATATAATAGTATTTTACACATCCATCCTATGTGAATTACAGTCAGAGTAATGTACCGAAATGGATGTTATATAAAGGGAAAATTTATGGGCCAGATTTTAGTGTTCTTTATTTGGATTTAAATGCTGCACGGTCTACTGGATAGAATGTTTGGTTATATAAAGGATATGTTGATCTGCATAATTAAATTAATGGGAAGACAAACTAATACTACTGTATTGATAGGCTACATAATATTGCCACTAGAAATAGCGCATTATGGAAGACACAATATTAAATGGCTGAAAGCATTTAACGTAGCTTTTTCTGTTTGAAGGAGCAGATTAGAAGCTTTCACTATTAAAATCATCCGTGCATACAGGCGGTTGTTTTGCTTCGCTCTTGAAAGCTTCTGTAATTTAGATCCAAAAATTTCTGCCTTCGGGTTTTACAATCACAGACTTAACCAAGGAATTCAGCAGTTTGTCCATATAAATTGATGTTGCGATGATTGGGTCGGACGCAATAGAGGCGCCGTCTTATCGCATTGTCTGGGTCCTTATCTTATTTTCCAGTTGTATTTGATTCAATATCGTTGATATATTTTATTTATTGGTTAAAATTTTCTTCTTACTTCCCAGAATGTTCCAAAATAACGGAATTGAGGCATGTTTTTTTCCGTCTTATCACCTAGATTTATGTTTTGGTGTATATTTTACTGTATTATATAATATACTACCAGCTATGTTTATTGGTATACAATAATAATCCTTTTTAACACTTTTTATATATATATTTATTGTACGATCTACATTTTGTATTCAATTAATTCATCATCAGGTAGACTACTTGTAGGTTAAGATAAATGAAGTTAATAAATAATTTTAATCAAATTGTCATATGTTTTAACTACCTTGGTGGCTAAATGTTCAAATTGCCTTCGATGTTTTGTGTATTAAACAATCTTGAAATATTACAGACATGCAAAAAAGTCACCTATTGTCATCTTAAGAACATTTTGAAATTTACAATAGTATTAAAAGTAATCCTAACGTCCTTTTCAATGACAAAGATTTTCTAACAAAAATGTATTATTAAATAGAATTTTAAACTATATAAATTGATCACATATAAAATTATATACAAACATTTAATTACCAAGTAGTTAAAACCATTTGACAATTTGCTTTAAATTATTTATTTACTTCATTTACATTAACCTACAAGTACCTGATGATAAATTCATTTAATTCAAAATGTACATTATACAATAAAAATATATGAAAAGGTTTAATAGGTTTATTATTGTATATCATATCAAACACTTTTCGAGGGTACATTTCTAATATGTGTATTCGTAGTTTTTGTATAATCCGATAACTGAAGACGGCTTTCGTCAAGAATTCCAATATATTTCAAGAAATTAATTATTTTTAAATTATTAACATCGTGTAACGGAAAACTTAGGCGATAGTCTTATCCTTGATAATTTAACAATCTCTTTGGAGGCAAATAAATGATGCTTTAGCTATTTCCCAAGGATATTTATTACTATCGACGTTATGGAAATTCATGGAATGTAACTAATGGGGAGTATACTGGAAAATAGTTTATGACATCAATGAACTCAGGGGCTCCATCCTGTTTTCGAATCATCAGCCAACGTGAATTAATTACGAAAAGCAGTTTGAGTTTAAAATATGTGTATATTTCATTATTGCAGTAGTTTTAGGTATTATAACATTAATTAAACGTTGAATATAGCATATTGCACGGTTAATGTCAGCAAAATGTATTATTTTCACTAAAATTATGAAAGAAAAATTATATTATAATGTAATAAAGTTCTTAGATATTATTTCATAAAATCAGAAAAACTTGAAATCTAATGTAGTACGATGTTGTAATAACTGATTTATTATTGCTCATAAAGTTTTTAACGTTGTTGAAAATTAATTAATATAATATTTTGTTAATTATTAGTATTCTTCGTCGTAGGTCGACTGAGAAAATACCTATCTACCTTTTATTAATACATAATAGATTTTTTATGTACCTTTGTACTAAATACCTCACAGGTACTAAAATAACATTCCAGCTCAAAAAGCCTGTTAGACTACTGTTTAGTTGTTGAATATTCATTTAAAACTAGGCTCAGTAGTTAAATAATTTAATATTGCAGTTTATAAACAATGTTTTGGGCTTTATGATACTGCCCGAGACAAAAACTGAATAAATATTTTATTCGTAATTTTTATCATAACTAATTATATTTTCCTCTGTAACAGAAAAATATAATACAGGTATTTTATATTTATATGATTAGTCTTTCTCAGTAAACTAGTGGGTACATGGAAGGCTCTTTAATGAGAGATCAGGGTTTCAAATCCCAGCGGGATGTCTAAAATCTTTAATACCGGAATTGCTGTTATGAAACCCAAAAATATCCAGCATAATCAAAAGGGGCTGACGGTTCAATTAGAAAAAATATTATACATTTATAAATCAGTCAGTTTTCATCCAGATCTAATGTACCTAATGTATACTTAGATCAGGCTAAAAATATTCTTTACGACTAACTAAGTTACCTTGTGCTGATGCATACTTTATAGCCTGCAAAACCACATCGCGACTTTTCAGCTAACTTTCATTTTCACTGTATTATTTATTGCCGTTGACAATAATCTAGATTGTTACAGTGGCTCATGTAACTTTGATGTATTAAACTGCTGCTACTAATGTATGCATTAAACTTAGCTTCTGGTAGTGAACAACACTTTGACGAACTTTATCATACATTATTCATAGCGTATCAGAACTAGATTGATGAACTGTTCATACATTAGGTATAACGTTCGTCTATCATCTGTAAAATCTTTCCTTTAAAAAGTAACAATGCTTTTCTGTTACGATTGCTAATATTGTTTAAATATTCTTCAATACTCATATGAAAGTAGAGTAGAATAGAATAGAATAATGTTTATTATAATTTTCAAAATGCATTGACAAAGTCATAAATACACCTAAGTGGCATAGTCAAAAGAGATATTACTCTAATATATAAACATATAAAAAATATTGTACATATATTTTAGGTTTGATGTTAAATAAAACATAATTCCAGTATACAGATGAAAGCTTTAAACCACTAGATTAACAAATTGGAATATGCAATTGGACAATCTAGAAATATATATCATTAATACTAAAAACTCTGAAAGTTCATAAAATGGGTTCTGCATTAACCAGTTATATAGCTTAGTTTTAAAAATATTTACAGAATACTTATTAACTAGACCTATTAATTTGTTGTAAATCTTTTGGGAAATTAAAATATGACTTTGTTGGGTTTTGCTTAGCCTACAATGTTGCATTACAATATTATTTTTATTTCTGGTATTATGGCTATGTAGATCTCTGCTAAAAGTTTGAGATTGAATATATTTCATAATGTATAATACTGAGTCAAATATATATAGGTTAATAACAGTTTGCAATTCTAGTTTTATGAAAAGTGGTTTGCAATGGTCCAGTTGTTGTGCTTGTGCTATTACCCTAACTGCCTTTTTTTGTAAGATAAGAATTTCATTGATTTTAGTGCTATTACCCCATATTACTAAATCGTACCTTATTATAGATTGAAAAAATGCATAGTTAGCTTTATATAGCTTTCAGGCACATATTTCATTATTCGTCTTAGTAAAAAAAATTACACGGGATAATCTATTGGAAATATATTCAATATGAGGATTCCATGTTAAATTTTTATCAATAAAAATACCTAGAAATTTTACACAAGAAGAGAAATCATTTATTATATCATATTGAGGAGTTCGTCTTAAGGTGAATAAAATATTTTGGGTTTTTAATTAATTTAATAAAAAGCCATTTGACCTGAACCACAATGAAGCTTCTTCAACTGTTTCATTCACAAGGTCTTTTAATGCTGCAAAGTCTGTATGACTATTTAAGAAGGTTGTGTCATCTGCATATAACAGAGATTTGGCCTTAACAGCAGTAGGAAGATCATTTATGTGTAGTAGGAATAAAAGGGGGCCCAAGACTGAACCCTGGGGCACTCCACTCTCAACCACTAACTCATTGGACCAGCTTCCATTAATAAGAACTTTTTGTCTCCGATTGTTTAAGTATTCTTGAAAAAACTTAGCAGAAATACCAGTAATGCCATAATAGTTAAGTTTCAATATTAGTTCATTATGTTCAACACAGTAAAATGCCTTGCTCAAGTCACAGAGAATGACTTGAGCAAAGGATCCATCCTCAAAAACATCAAGGACTTCTCTAATTAATGTGTCAACAACATCAATGGTACATTTATTTCTCCTAAAGCCAAACTGTGATGAATTAAGATATTATTTTCTAGATAGGCAACAAGTTCATCATGTACTAAGATTTCTATAATTTTTGACAGTACCGGTACAATTGATATAGGGCGATAGTTTTCAGGTAGATCTCTAGGCCCTTTCTTAAAAATTGGACACAATCTTGATAGTTTTAATTCCTTAGGGAAAACCCCTTCATTCAAACATTTATTAATACATACAGTTAAAGGCTTCAAAAATGTATGACAAATTTTCTTAAACAAATTATTAGACAAATTAAAAATATCTTTGCTTTCTGAGTTTTTAAGTCTTTTGACAGCTTTAGTGACATCTTCAGTTGAGACTTCTGTAAAAGTAAAATCTTTTCTTTCAATATGGTGATTTATAATAAAGCTCATACTATCAATATTAGGCCTTTCAATACTATCCTTTATTTGGTTAATTGAACTAATAAAAAAGTTATTGAACTGATCTGGGGTGATATTTATGTCTGGTTATATTATTGACTTTTATTAAGTTCCAAGCAGTCTTACATGTGTTTTTACTATTTTCTATTTTCGCTGCATTATGTGCCAATTTTGCATCCTCTATGGACTTTTTATAAATTCCTTTGAGATCAGCGTAGTGTGTGTGAAGCCTATCACAGGCAGAATTTTTTACTAATTTGTGCAGGTACAAAAGCCTCTCTTTCATTTGCGCCAGTTCCTTTGTATACCATTCATTATTATTTTTTTTCATCTTGGTCTCAGAGAAATTTTGTTTCTTTAATTTGGAAAAAAATTCCATTTTATTAATTATGACTGAAAAAAAGACTTGAAAAAAGGTTTGTGCGCACAATACTTTTTTATTATAAAGTAAGATACACTAATCGTGTGACAATAGGCTATTGATCAGTTCATCAGTAGATGACTGTAGGATACTGATTATGAAAGGCATTATTTGTTGGTTGTTTTCATTTAATTCATAAAGTAATAAGTTGCTTAAAAGATTAATAGAAACACACAATATTTATACGTTAATTTAAAGGCTATTGGATCACCTCAACCTAGGCCTCTGTGAATTGAAATTGTCTCCGACTGTTATTGGAAGACATATCTAGACATTAAATATTTATTTATCACAATGAAGTCATGATGTTAATTAGTAAGTAGTAATCATCAATTTTTAAGAGTTTCTCGTGTGACTTGGAATTTTATAGAATTATTATTTTAAGATATAAGTAGTACAATATGAGTAATCCAAGGTTGCTCCGCATGATTCAAACTCTTGTATTAAGTTGTGGATACTAGATTTGTTCATTATAGGATTAAAGTTTTTAATATACTATACACAGTAGTATTTAGATATCATACTCAGTGTAATAGAGTAACAGGAAGTAAATAATTGACAAAGGTGGTTTTTCAAAATTCATTTAATCCTAATATTCTTCGGATCTTCAGATTTTACGAATTCCAAAAAGATTAGACGAGTAGTACAAAAACCCATTTTTACCAAAATGTATGTTTACAAATCATAATATAAACCTAATTAAATTTAGAAACAAGTATTAAACATGTAAAAGTATTAGCATCATTTTAAATTACACGTAATGTATGTGGACTATGAACTGCAATCGAATCCCCTTACTACTGGAAGGCGGACATCATTAATGTCATAATTTATAATGATTCCAAAAGTAACATTGTTCTGTATCACAGACAGCATGCTACAGTACATTAAGCCGCATATTGCACAGAGATCCATTGTTTGAGCTGCACTAAATGGTTCATTTCCCGCATGTGAAGTGTAACGTTTGTTATTAATGTGAAATTTGGTTGTAACGACATTTTCCTTTTGTGACGAGAAGCTATTACTCTTCTCTGACCATTTACATGTGCACGTAATACAAAAAAAAGCCTGATTAATAATTTTCATATTTTTAAGTTATGTTTCATTATTAATACCTATTAATACATATGTAAAAGATTATAGCTATTATTTGGGTTTCTAATGCTTTCATGGTGGAATTTCTTCCATAGCTTAAAAGTGCCGTTCTATCTGTAACCAGATCTTCACTTCCTGGGAGGCAGAGGGTCGGTGGATACCTCCTACTTCGATTTCCTATATATCAGTCCTAGGCGTTACAAAGATACAACCCACTCAGCTGCATAAATAATATATGACCTATCTATAAAGTAGGTGTAATTTATTTCATAATTAAATTCGTAATAAAATGTTCATCATTAGTTGCCCTAGCATGCTCGTCCTTGTGGTTCAGGTTTATTTTGAAACAGAACATTTATACAAAATAGTGAGCAGAATCAGGGTTACCAGATAAGGATATAAAGTTGAATAATGGAATGTATAACTAATTGGAAAAGTGAACAAGTTTGGCAACTATTATATTGTTAACAAACCACAAAATGAATAAAGAGCGAAAACCACATATGTTTAAAAATAACTGATAAAATACAAATATTCAGGAAATTAAATTGCTGCAAATGTAGGGTAAGCTAACGGTTACACCCTTACGGTCTGACGAATGTCTTATTTTTTAGAATATTTTTTTAATTATTTGACTCTTATCGGTTTAAGAGCTTTTCTTAGTTTTTTTCATTAATTGCTCAACCAGTTATTTTATGATTAAAACAAACGCAAAATTTACGTACTAAGAATTTATGTATGGTATTAAAAACTCAAAAACGTTCATTATAGCCTATAGTTATCTATTGTTATGCATGTAAGATTTTAATATAATAAAATTATTTAAACCGCATATAAAAATCCATAAACTAATAATGTAAAAGCCGTTTCATATTTATAACGACCTTTTTTGAAAATAAAGTCTTAGAGATTGGTAGTTTTCAGCAAACATTGCCAACAACTGGTTTTGTATGTGACATTGTTTATCGTTATGTGCTGCCGATATTGTTATAGTCTCTATTGTTATGGGGATATAACTTGGAAGTGATTGTCTTCCTGTGTCTTCCTAACTTAGAGACGTTATTTACAACACCATTTACACTTTCTTTACAGGATATTTACGATAAGCAGTATTCATAGATTAAATTTCAGTTTGAAAATTAGTTTTAAATATAAAAAACTAACGGACTTATAAAACTTCTGTTTTACAATTTATTTTTTTGAAAGGATATAGTTATTTTATATATAAATTGTGAATAATGTGCAGTAGCCACTAAAACGGCAATCTTCCATAACGTAACTTACATTTATATATGAAATCATATACTTTCAAACTCTTTTTTCCTTATAATTCTTTATATAATAAATATTCTTTCAAAGAATTCAAGAATAACGATTTCTATCTTTTTCAGACATTCCTTTAAAATAGTATTTTCCTAGACATTAAAAGGACGAAAGTAAAAAATTTAGATATTTATATATATAACTAATATCTACCAATAAAAATTCAATTATATTACTAAAAAAAATAAATAAGTATTTTTTAAAGCAAAATTTAAAATCTTCACCCTTACGACTGGCTGTTAATCTTAAAAAGACCATTTTCAATATCCTTGACATGGTGGCATGAAATAATTCAGTTCGGGGATGCTCTAGAATTAATCAATATCTCTGTTCCCACACTCGTAAGTTTTACAAGTATGCTTCACCACATGACAAGGTACTTGACATTTCTCGATCTACCATTCAACAGTGAATTGCAAATACACGAGAGGAATATGGTAAGAGCGCGGTATCTCAGTTCCCCCGAATGGAAAATTTGACCTCATTCAGTTTATTGTGGTCGGTACTTTATCATTGCAATAACATTGAATTAATTATAAAAATATGTACAAATAACACTCAATTTTTCATTCTGGTGATATTGTATTACGGAATATTATTAGCAGGTAAATAAAAGCATGAGGGAGAGAGAACAATTTAATTGAAAACAAAGAGAGTATCTGACTATTGCAAATGGAATCACAAAGCAATGCGTCAGGCACAAAGGGGATATGTTTAGGAACTAGAAAGAATTGAGGGAGCTCTAATTAATATTATAATAATTTATATATTTCCTATACCGAACTTAGGAATAGGATAAACTTGAGAAGATAAATCAGAGACAGAGCATTGATCAGTAATTTATCAGAATTAGATAATTTGCAGTGTAATTTGCATGAATGAAAACCGACGATACACACGAGAACAATGAGTCCTGTAGGCTGCAAAATAGAAAAAACGTTTATTTTAGTAATTTAACTTAATCCTTAATACTACTTGATCTATATGTATATATATGATAAGAATTTTGTGTTCATAACAAGCGAACAACAATTGTGCTGATACTGCTCATACACCTAAACGTAAACATATGCCTACTTACCATTTAAAATTATAGGATTCCATTAGAAATTAAATGTAATACACTCAACTTTAAATTCCTCCTTTTAGCTGAAGATAATTCAGGTGTTACTAAAATCATTGAGATTTTCAATAAATTTTACGAAAACTGTTACGGAATCATCTTCAAAAGCCAATAATTTACCTTATTAGTGCTATGCCTATGACATCCCCGTTCTTCAAAAGGAATTAACAAGGCCGTGGTAACAAAATACAATTAGTATTTTTATTATTCGTACCTTTTTAATTTTATGAAATAAAGTTAGGATATGCAAAAGGTATCACTTTGATGCAGTACAGTGACCCACACAATACATCTTACTTATTTAGAGATGTCTAAAAAGTTGATACACATTGTTCATTTTTATAAGTTTTCATTAATTTTAGTATTCTGATATAGTTTGAGGTCTTATGGAGTTGGGATTCCGGAGATTTAAGGCCTCTCTAAGATTTGGAACTTTCGATAATAGACAACATCTGGAATCCGGTGCTCGTAAAGTCAGAGTTTTAGGTTTTTTTTATTGTCATAAACTAAGCTAACGTTTTAAAGGTTCCTATAAATTTGGTACAAGAAGCCATACATTAAGAGGTTATGTTTTCCATTAGATGGTATAGTATTAGCAGAGAAATGCTTTGGAAAACCGAGTGGTTTAGTGTCAGACATTTAAATAATCCACATAATTTATGAATATTACTTCCTCATGCTTATTATATAAAATATTATGTAATATTTCCACTTCACTTGAAACATCTAAGATTCCCCGGGTCAGTTGTTGTCTGTAAGTACTTGAGTCCGGCGGCACTTCTCAATATTGACCTACTTGACCCACTGAATCCCTGCCACAGCCTTTCTTATATTTATCGTTATTACCTACATGAAAATAAATACACTGAAAACTTACATCACTGAGTACTAACTTGCTTAAAACCAATGTGTCTCATTACTTTTATTTACAACTAAGTGCTTATTACGCCAGTTTTAATAACAAAAATATATCATTAAAATTTACGAATTACAGCCACGTAAAACTATCTCTATACAATTTAATTCTTGAATTATTTTGTCCTCGCTAAAGTGACTCATCTACAGTCAATATATTTTTTACAAAAACTACCTATAATAAGTATTTATCTGTAATTTTAATATCAATACAGATGTCCATGGATTGGCTGCCACCTAACCTACGGATTTCCGCCATAAGGTTTGTTATTTTCTTCCATTGTTATTAAACATGTCAGTTTAAACTGTATGGCACAGTACAAAAAAAGTAAATTTTATTCGCTATTATCACCTGAAAATATGATAATTAAGTTTAATTTTCAGGTTTGAACGTACATCTATGGTATGTGAGTCTTTAATGGTGGATGTCATTATAAACGTTGACACCAATAAGCACAAATTGTAAACTCTATCACCTTATGATGTTCCAAGATTTAAGTAGTTTTAATACCATACGGTAAATGATTTCAATTGCCAAAAATCTGTACGGGTCATATCTTGTATCCTTATGAAATACCAAAAAGAGGTAATTTATATAACAAAAGGTACTTGTAATCATTCGAGAACTTTAAACCACTTTTGTGGTATTGCTCCATGATGCCTACTGATAGTACAAACATAACTTTAAATAATAGCCACCATTTTTAATACTTAAGAGATATGGATGTTCAGGAGTATCACTGCACTAAACCAAAATACCGAGATATTCGGTTAAAACAGTGCATCAATAGGTCTCGTTCATTCCGGAGGATGACTTTAGAGTGGGTAGAGTTTCCAGTGATAACGGCTGTTGATACCGAGGAGTAATTTTCCCTTTCCCCTTTGTCGAGAAGTTGAAATAGAGCTGGTCATTCTTTACTCCAAGGTCACATGACTATAATGAATTGCTTTACCTTTCTCGAGATCGCAACAGGAGTCGGTTCCTACCCTCTATACTAACCCATCCTGAATATTCTGTCACACAAGTCACTAAGTAAATAACAAACTTAACATTAAAAACACGAGTAAAAATATATAAGTGTGGGAGTATTTTATGACAAGGGCGGTTTTAAAATACTGCTCATATTCAATCGACCCAATTTAATCATTGTTTGAGACTGGTTAGTATTTACTGAGCAGGGGCTCAGTTTGGACATTTTTTGTCTTTTACCTTTCCCACCTCGGCCACTTTTTTCAGGCGGTGGGGGAGTCACTCCGTCAAAGTATTGATTTTTTCTGCCCTGGTTGGACTGATTGGTCGAGGTCAGGTGGTTGACCTTGGCTAGACTTCTGACCAGCTGTTCACCGGCAACCGGCCTTCTGTTCGGAGACACGTTCGGCAGAAGCTTACTGTGTTCTCTGGCTGTTCAACCACTCGTCCTGTTCCCATGGCTGGCTAATTCACCGACTTTCGGCAGGTATTTGTATTTTTCACTCTCTTTACTTATTTAGTTGGCGGGTTTTCTCCCCCACCCAGCCATATACTTTCGTAGTTTAGTTATAAGTAGTTTATTTATTATTTTGTAAATTGTGTTTCCTTGTGTACGTTTTCGTGCCGGTAAGTGTTCTATCCTGTCTTTCGTACGTTCTAAAATTTTGTTAATTTATTAACTATGCCAGTTAATTTTATTATATTTTTGCACTAGTGCTTTCTAACTGATCCGTTCGGCGAACGGAAATTATTTATTTAGTTATCACCTTGTTTTTTATTTTATGTAAGCGAGACGGTACAGACTTTGCAAATTTTGTGACCTCGTGTTTTGTGTTGCGTGCAAAATTGGGTGGCAACATTAATGATTTACATTTTATTGCTTAATTAATTATTTGCCTTATATAGTAGCGAGAACGGATTATAATTTAATTATTGTTATGTGGGAAATAATGTACTGTTATTATTTGTAAATTATATAATTGTTATTAGGCCTACCTTACATTTAATATTATATAATGATTAAAATACAGTAAATTACTTTACAAGTAAATGTTACCAAGCTGAATAATTTAGTATGGCTGTTCTAGCCTATAAGTAAATGTTTATATATTTGAACATTTGTTTTGTACATAATATTTAATATTGTCACGAAGTAGTTTATTTTATAATTACTTGGTGTCTTGAGTTTATTTTTGGGAAATAGTCTTTTGATACTTAAAAGGTACTGTTAGTTACGGATGGTTATTTTTAAATTGTAACATTTTAAATATTTTATATATATATTGTGGCAAACATAATTAAGTTTTTATTATTTCTCGGGTTATACTTATATTTTTTCTGAATATCTACTGGTTATGTTAGGATTTCAATAGGCTCCCCGTGAGTGCCGTCAACGGGACTGGTGCGGCGAATCTACCCAAACAGCACTGGAAACCAAAATTGAATGCCCCGCGCCCTGCCACCGCTACTGTACCGGGAATCCAACTGGAGTGTCTGTGCTCCTTTTTCGTCTTAAACAAGGTTGGATCCAAAATGTTTTTCCTTCTTCTTGTACCACTTGAGAGGATTGGGTTGTATGGAGCGCTTGCCAGATGTTATATCTGGAGGAGGGCCAGTGTTAAGCTAACTAGTATTTATTTAGTTTAGGGGACATGATCTGTAGGGGAGGATTTCACCTTTAATTCGGGATTCGTGGAGGCAACTAAGCCCCCGCTTCCTTCGAAAATTGGCTTTAAATATTTTTTTTTAATTTTTCGGCTACAAACTTGAAACAAAATTACTTTTTAAAAATAGTGGGCCTAGAAATTCTACAAACCTTTTCCCTCCCTCAGTTCATACAAAAATTACCAGTTAAATTTTTTATATTTACTACTGCCGTACCTGAAACCATGTTATTTATATACCAAATTTCTATTTACTATGTTATTTATATTATATTATTTATTTATTATGTTATTGTTTCTATTTATTATGTTATTGTCAAATATTGGAATTCTGTTTATTTTTGTTATTTAGTTTGTAAGTTACGCGGTGCACCGTGGTGCTGCAGTTAATTGTATTTTGCATGAAAATGTTTGCACACCTAATAATTATAAATCTTGTAGTACTCGAAATCTTGTCTCTCTTGGTCTCTCTTCCCACTAGTGGCATGTGGTTGTTTTTTTTTTTATGCTTTGCTCCGAGTTTGGAAGGGGCGTGCTTCCGTTACCTCCTGTCATTTTCGCTAACTCGGGACATTACCTTTCTATCCACAAAATCATATTTTATACAGCGAACTGGTACCAGAAAACAGAGTCTAACACAATGTTGCATCATATTCACATACGCGTTATACATATCTTGGAAGAATAAGCTATCACAACCTCACATAGTGAACCAGGATTATCCCACGAAACATGCGGTATGCCCACTTAATTAACTATTCTTCGTAGTGACTCCACTTATTCCACTCCTAAATTGTATCATTAGTGTTAACACTAAATTAAAATGTATGTTTAATATTCCTCATTATGTTTAACATTATTAAAGGCTAATTCATATGGTATAATTCGTGCTCATATCTGTACATAATGAACAGAGAAATTTGCACGACATTAAGGTTTATTTTGGTTGTAAATTCACCAACATCAACTGTTGAAATCATAGGATCTATTCAGCAAAAGCGAGGGCTTCTGTTCTCTGAAGTTTCCAAAGTCTAGGTTTTTTATACGTATGACAAACTTAAGATGGTAGACATTAGTTAAATATTACTAGAATAACAGCTCACAGTTCATTATGCACACATGTTTTTCAATACTTTACATTATAAACAGTTTATTTTCTACTTATAACTTTTAAATCTGTATTTATATTAAAGTTACTAACTCAGTAATATATTCTCTATCGTAAAATAAAGATTGTTTACATAAAAAATTTAGATGAACAACTTTTATGTGAAATTATCTCATAACGCTATGGAATCACTCGCATAACATTAGCTTAGAAATTAAAAGAATCATTTATTGAAAAATTTAAACATTTGAGTAAACACATAGCTTATTATGCGATAATGTGTGAAATAATAACGATAAAGAAGTTTAAGTAGAATGCAACAACACCAGTAGAATATAATATTTATTTTACAGTTTGTTACTTGAGCTACACAAAAATATATTTTCTTTTCACTTAGTTTTACAAGAAGTTACGAATGCCATTGTTTATGACCAATTTATAATATAAAGGACGTACGTTTTATTCTGTGCATTTCACATTAAAGATAAAACGTCCGGTAATATTTCCACTTCACTGGAACCAACTATGACCCCTCGGGACAGTTGCTGTCTGTAAGTACTTGAGTCTGATGGTACTTCTCAATATTGACCAACTTGACCTGAATCTCTGCCCAGAAACCATCTTAAATTTATCCTTATAACCTACATAAAAATTAATGTACTGTAAACTTACATGAACTCTGACGTTACTTACTAGCACTGAGATTTATTAATTTAGTTTACAAAATGTACTTAAACACGTTACTTTATCCTTACTTACTTAAAATATCATTTAAATTTACCGGTTCAACCTTAAAACGGTAAATAACGGGTTCAACTGAGCATAAATTAACTCATGCTCAGACACAGTTTCAGTCAAGAGATGTTAAATATAATTTGCTAGCAATAAGTAAAATACGTGGTTGAATTGAAAGTAGCGAATCGGTTGTAATCAGCTGTTAGATGTTCTAGAACTTTACGCTAAATTATGATTCATTTGTGTTTTATTGTTACCTGAATTGATATAAAAAAGGAAATTTATATATGTCCCTGTCACCTATAGATATGGTTCATATCTACGGATATAACGATGGTTGGATTACTTCTTTCGAACGCACATTCATGGTATTATGAACACTTTTGACAAGTTATATATTTTAAAGCTTACACTGAAAACTATTTTTAAACTCTATCATATTTTATCATTCCAGGATGTAACCTGTGTAGAATTTTATATGGACTTTATTTTGTTACAATCCATCACAACGGTATAAACATTGGAATGGTTTGATAATATTGTAATAAAACCATTGTACGGTCACTACTTTGAAACATTATGATATAACAAAATAAACTGAAAATAATTAAAAATTAATAAAGAATTTGCTACTTCACAAATAAGGCAGGATTCAAAACTACTTGACACTTCAAACACGATGCTATAGTTTTACTTTGGTGCCGAAAATTTAATATATAACAATTCCCTTTAACATGGAATCACTGAAAATTTCCAAAAAAAACTAGTCCAGTGTTAAGCCTTTTATGAAAATGAATTGCGCTAAATTTTAACAGCTCCGTTTAGAGCTTGTTATTAATTAAGATTGCTCTAAAAAAATCTAAGTCCATTGCTACTGTGAGAATGTTCTCAATATTATTAATTTATTTAATTATTAATTTCCTTCTGACGTCCATCTCTATTGCGACGTTAAGACGCAATTTTTTCAACTCTCTGACATCATCAGGTATCCACGCATTAGCGTTTGGTTGTAGGCTAAAACAATAAAAAAAAGACACAGTATACGTCTAAAGTACACTTAAACCAATATTTAAAAATCATGAACTACTACGACCCGGTGTCCACATATTCGCGCATGCTGGACGGACAGTTAGGGACTACTTGAGGAAGGGACTTGGACTTTGTTCACCGATCCATCCTTACCACATTCATTGGCGTGGTGTACAAAGAATTGGCTTGAATATGTATCTTACTATTCAGTACGTCACTTTTTAACGTCTTTATATGTCATATTTTTGATCCTTTGACATTAAACTACTTTTCTTGCATTTTTGAATTATTTGTAGGTTTTAGTTTATATTACAGTAGGTGTATACACATTATGTGAAATGTTCAGTGTAATATTGCAGTTCTGTAGTAGCTTTATTTATTAGGTGTTCCATAAAACGGGATTTTAATTATCTGTGAGTTTGTCCGTAATAGTACTTAGGGCAATCACTACACTGAATTTTATAAACCCCGCTGCCGTAAAATTATCCTCGTAATTTTTTTACGGAAACTTGTTAGCTGATTTGCTTTAAAGTACAATTTTTTTATTTATTTACGCTGCTTTATTTGTAATCGTTTACTTTAGTCTACAGTGAAAAGCTGGTTCTTGGATACCTGATAATATCAATGTGTTGAAGTAATGTTTCGTAAGATCGGTAAATATATATAATCTATTAACAAAAACCCCCCATTTTAACGTATATTTCCTTACTCTATTGATAGTCCTATGTACCAGCAACCGGAATTAATTATAAAATTGTGTTATGTTTCATTATGAAACAATAATCATCAGGCTGTGAAATAGCAGATAATAAGTTTCGTGATCTTTTTGCGCCGAGGTGAAATGTATCGTTCAATACTCGTCTCGAAAGTTCAATTGCGGGGCTTGATAGCTTTTGCCACACTCGGTTTTGCCTCTCGCGTAAAATATTATCTCCTTTTCTCAATAGCTCACTATTGAAAGTAGTATTGAAATGTTTAAATTTTAACATATTTATTATTTATGTTGTGTATTATTTTCATACAGTAAACTTTTGTCTAAATCACCCAATAGACGTAAAAGGTTGATATAAAACAAAAACATGCAAGATCGTAAAACACTAACAGTATTATTGAAAATTCCAATCTTCTTTCTTCTGAATTTTATTCAAAAAATTAAAAACTCTAGTCAAATATAATTTTTTTCATACTGGCTGAAATATTTCCAAAATTTTTGTATTTACATTTTACACCATATGTTAATTTAATATTAATTTTAACAAACAATATGTAAATATTTATTTGTGGAGTTGCCTGAAGATGAAACCTTTGGTTTTGAAAGGCCTCGCCCGAAATAATAAACAATTTGGGAAAAGTAGTGTTTTTATTAATATTTAATAATATTTAAAGAATTTCCAATTGCTCCAAGAGTCTACAACTAACAGTATTATTGAATCACACAGCACTACTTTTTAAGCCGTTATACAGTTTTGTTGAATACATTCAAGAGTTATTTGTTTAGCCCCATATTATTAAATTGAACTTATAATTATACTCTCCCATTTACTACATTTGGGAAACATATTAGCATTTCTGAAAATGTTATAAATACTTTAGGCTGATACGTACAAACTATTGGTAAAATTGCGATGAAAAAAGGCATGAAACTAACAACGTGTTCATATAGTTTTAAAACGGCATAAAGCAACCATATAAAACCAGATCGCAGAGCAACATTCGCCTCTCCGTGGCTGGCCTCTAGCCTCCAGCTTCCGGTCGAGACATCGCTGAATATGGTGAATATCCTGCCGCTACTACCGTCCATTATAACATACACAAACGAATATAGCCAACGAAAGCACCTGACCAGCAGATAATTCTCGGAAATTCACCCTTCACGACCTGGTTTATATTATGTTACATGAATTGTGGTTGCTTTCACTATAGTATTATTTACGGAACATTATCTTACGGTCTAATCCGGATCGCGTGCGGGAAAGAGTTTGCTTGCTTATAAACGGGTTTCTATCTTTCAATGTTATTGATAGCGTGTTTAGTTTTATTGTGCAGTCAGTGTCTGAATGCTGTGCAGTGAATATGGATTGTCCAAAAACCGCAAAAGTACTGGGAATTTACAGACCAACTAACTAAACCATGGATTAGTTGGACTGTTTCTTTAAAAGTCTGGATGGTGTCTT
This sequence comes from Homalodisca vitripennis, assembly GCF_021130785.1. Taxonomy (NCBI): domain Eukaryota; kingdom Metazoa; phylum Arthropoda; class Insecta; order Hemiptera; family Cicadellidae; genus Homalodisca; species Homalodisca vitripennis. The sequence continues at coordinate 4,745 of NW_025777127.1, read as the reverse complement.
AAGGTATTTTAATACAATGATGAATGTTTTTATGCTCTGGCAATAATATTTCAAGTACAAATTCAAAAGAATGAATAATTGGTGAAATACAGTTTTTGTGTGGTAAACGAACTTTTATTCCAGGAGTAGAGTATTTTTAAAGATTTTCAATTAAACTTTCTACAGCGTTTGTTTACGTTACCGTTACGGAAACGTTGCATATTGCTGGTAAATTTCGTTCGAGATGTTTTCTTGACCGATATCCTCTAATTGCTTTTTAAATTAATCGATTTTTATTTAACTCAGTTCAACAAAACTCGAAAATACTTGTGAAAAAGATGTATTTAAATAATAACAATCTAAAAGAACAAGCCTCTACTTTTCTATTAAGTATTCCGTAATTAAATTATACTCATACTTTAATTCATATTCCATTGAAATTAGTCAGGATTCAAATATATCATTCCACCAGCTGGTAATGCCATTGAGGGTGAATAAATCACTTTTATATTACTTTGAATGTTTTGGTGTCTTCATAGAGTTACTTAAACTTGACACCAACTTTAGTCAATATATTCTATTTAATTACATTTTAAAAAACTACCTGGATAAGTTCTCATTGTAAGGAGAGTTTTCATCTAATTGGTTCGTAGGTTAGTAAATACATTTCTATCACAAATATTTCACTATTACTCATTCTTAATTCTGCCACTTTCTATTGTAAACAATATTTTTTTTTAAACTTGAACATTAAATCTTTTTTCGTGAAACTGGCCAACAGTAATGATCCACGACACACGTAAGGATGTACACGACTATAAATGTTCTATAAATAATAAGTTGTTTATAAATCAGTTTGTCATGAAAACACGTATGGTAGTAAAGATACCTGTGTGTACATGCTGCACACACAAGGAACCGTATGTACAGGATAATTGGCTATTAGTGTTGGATAAAACGTTGAGTGATAATGTATATCTCCAAGAAAAATTTACAAGATAAAAATTCAATGATATGACAGGCATTTGGGGAATTGAGTTCCATAGTTGGCTACAAATTAGTGTTAAACTGCAAGTGTTAAACCTTATTAGTTAACACGTGTTAAGTAATTTAAAACTAGTTTATTTAAATCGTGTTAAATCTTACACATTTATGTCGAATTTGATGACTTATTTGTATTGTTTAATGATGTGTTGTATATTAGTAAAACTTCATTTTTACATGTGGTCAATTTAGAATACGATAAATGAGTCAAACTAGCCTAATAAACTTATTTAACATTAAATACAGTGAAGAGAATGCAGTATTTATGTTGACATTAAAATAAAATGTAAAGTGTGAACTAAACCTTGTCACCACAACCTGTAAAACCCCACTGTTATTCGCAGGAGTATTACAGCTTTAAATATTTATGTGCCATAAATTGGTTTCGCTGAACTGTACTAGTTAAAGAGCTTCTAGTTGTCATCCTTCACAAATATTTAAACTCACACTGAATATAGAAGGGCTAAATCATTGTACAATGCTTATCTTCTGAAGCTTATCTATATTTCTCGAGGTTTTCATTACGTACTAACCAATAAGATAATTAACAATACAAGTTTAAAACTATTTCAGCTATCATAATTTCTGTTTGGAAATAAAACATTAAAGCTTAACGACAAAAAAAAAAAAAAAAACAGTTTTATCGATTTTATCATTATAAATTGCGAAATACGAAAGGAATTAGCTGTACTAAAAAACTTTACGAACAATGGAGTTTTCAAAAATAAGTTTTAGATGCCGTGGTGTTTGTGAAATTCTCTTTAAGCCATTCGACTCCAGGTTATGACATAAGGAGGGCTTCTCAAAGCTAAGCCTCCTAAAATAAGTGATAGTTTAACTTAAATTTAGAGGAAATATATTGACCTGGCCTAATATACTTGGGAGAGCCGATGGCCGAGTGGTCTAAGGCGTCGGTCTATTGATCTGAGTTGAAGATATCGAAAGTCCATTTCCTGTTTGTGACTGAAGCGCCTTTTATCATTTTGATGAGATCCTCGCATAGGCCATTGGTCCGTAATAACGGATAAATATGTCTTAAAAGATAATCGGCCTTTCCATAACATATATGATAAAGTTGTTACACCTCAAACATTTTGGAATACCCGGAATGTTATGGGTGTATCCTTAACCGTAAAGTTGGGATCTTTCCAAAAACTTTGGGGTGCAATATCTTCCTTTATGCGTCATCTGAGTTGTCAAAAACATATATTTGCTTATAGTTTTGCAGGTACTATTTTGTTTCTTGCGTTATGTACTTAACATGTTTCAATGTAAGTGTAGGAGAACACAGATAATTATTACTGAAGGGTAAATAATTTAAAATTACATGCAAGTAAACCCATAGTGCTATGAAACAATTACAACGTATGAAATGAAAACGCAAAGGGAATGAAATGCAGGTCAGTTGACGCAATTTATGAGCGGTAACCTTTGTAACTAAGCCGTGGGATGAGAAGTCTGATATTTTAAATTCCAAACTTATTGCCCACTGATGAGGTTATGTTTTTTTTATATATATATATGATGATACGTCCATTAAAAATAATGTTTTATATTATTAATGTACTCAGTTTAAATGCCAATACTATTTTTACACTTTTTGGATATTGTGGAACTTACGAATGTTGATAAAATATTGTAGTAAACAATGGAATATTTTTATAACGGTATTGAAAACCTTTTATATATCCATGTCGGTTATTAACAACCACAGTGCAAAGAAATATCTACTGCATTATATACTGTGTGTACTCCTAGGTGGTCTAGTGATTTTTAAATTTACTTACTGACTGACCCTAGGTATACGAATTCTGAGAATTCCAGAAGTATAAACCTAATCCAGTAATGAATTATTAGTACCAAAAATCACTGTTCTACAAAATGTGAAAAGTCCTTCAAAGTTTTAATGCTATTTATATAGTCTTTTTACTGTGTATAGATTGCAGATGCTAATTCATACATCAACGGTTTATTCAATCAATTTGTTTAATTAGGTAGTACATTTATTAGGTAACAGTTACATATCGAAGTATTACTACATTTTTAGTATTTAATATTTCTATTTTCGACTTTGATGTACAAAAGATTTTTTGGGTTTTAAACTATTTATATTATTACTGTTAGAAAAATAAAGTTAGAAATTAATGTGCTATGTAATTATATGTCTTATGACATATTACATGTTCTTATTTAAATCGATGCTTTCTTTACTTAAAAAATAGGAGAGTTGGAGTGAGCTGATTATTTTATACTGTAAACCTAATGGAAATTCGTAAAACAATTGTTTAAATATGTCTAATATTTTATTTTAAATGACCATATTTGTATTACGCTATATTTAGAAAGTATCTTAAATAGTATAATCCAAATCACGAGTTGTTAACTTTTAAAATAGAAATAATAATTATATTAATTATTCAAAAGTGTATTGAATTGGGTCATAATTTAGTTTCAGCAACAGTTTTTTATATATCGAAAATATAAGGGTAGGATACAACACTTGAAAGTAAAGAACTATGATTATATTTATGTTTTTATTGTATTAGCCGTATCGTATTAAGTATTTTATTTGCCAAGATTAAAACGTTACTTGTGGACAAAATCTCATTTAAGATAAGGGCGTTTATGTGTGGAGTTCAGCTCTTTGGTACTTATCAAGCGGTCATTATTATAAAAGAAGCATTCTTCTCAAATAATGGCTAAGATAAATAACATTCTGTATAAATCCTCTTGATGTAACAAACTTTTTAAGCTTCCCATAAATTAACTTTCACCATAATTAAAGAAATAATTAAAGAATGTATCACCTGACTCAGAGTAGTAAATATACTAGGCTAAATGAAAAAGGTTGCATACATAATTTGCAATCGTTACATTTCTGTTTAAAATTAAAAAGTTAGAATATTTGAAAACTTCTTAATATTTTAAAAACATAATAAAACATTATTTTAAACATTAGCTTAAAATTTAAATAATTAATGAGGGTATATACTTCCTTTGGGAATATTTTTACTACTAGATATTCATATTCTCACCGAATCAAATGACTCAATTAGATTGAGATTACTCAATGATGCATAGTATGCATAATAAACCACATATTATGACACTGCTACACGGAATAATAAATACCTAAACTAACTTTTCGTTTGGCAGACGCAGGATTGGGGTGCAACTAAGTTACCAACAAACGGACATCCCCTCAACACTTCCATACTCATGAGCACAAACATACTCTTGGGTCATTTGTAAAAAAAAACCTATTTATAAGAATACAACTACTTTTCATCATCGATATATACGCACTCTTTCGTCTGCACGTTTCATACCACAAATAGGAATATATTCACACACTTACACACATTAATCACCACCTTTTTTCAAATTCGCTTAGAGAAATTTAAAAGCACCACAAAGTATAAAACGTGTGGAGATTTCAAAGACAAATAAATATGCGAGATAAATATTAATAATATGTCAGATCTAATCACTTGTATTTTTTCTCCTTCCACCAAATATGGTGTGTGTGTGCGTGCGTGCGTGCGTGTGTGTGTGTGTGTGTGTGTGTGTGTGTGTGTGTGTGTGTGTGTGTGTGTGTGTGTGTGTTGTGTGTGTGTGTGTGTGTTTGTGTGTGTGTGTGTGTGTGTGTGTGTGTGTGTGTGTGTGTGTGTGTGGTTATTATTGATACTTCAACCCTGTAAAATAGAGAATTGCTAAATAAG